>NC_032014.1:32423982-32525381 GCF_001865875.1 Lupinus angustifolius
GTCGCTCCCAGAAATCGAAACCTTGACCTTTTGGTCGTTCTGGGGATCTAGCGAGGCCTTACACCATTAGTATAAATAGGGGTTAATATTATATCTTTTGATCACATCATTCACAATATTATCAATACAATTTACTATTTTGAGCATTCATTTTTTTCTTTCCATATCTAAACCCTATAATTTCAGCATGCACCATGTATTTACTTGTTGATCTGTGTAGGTTCATGTCAAAAGAGTTGGTATTACTTATCATAATTTTCTTAATTTATTTTAGCTTATCTCCATCTTTAGGGTGTGTTGCTTCCTAAAGGGTTCACAGATTTCAAGTCAGACATAGCTATCTGTATCAGCATGGCTGCTTCCATTCGAGATGTTTGCCGTAAAAGCCCTGATAGGGGTGTTGACCTTATCTTGTCTGTTTCGGTATGCCCGAACTATGTACTGTTCTCTTAATTCTCTTTTTCTAATGCATGCGTTTCTGATAAATCATGTGTTATGTTCGAGTAAACAGTCTTGCATTGAGAGCAAAGATCCTGTAATTAAAGCTCTTGGCTTGCAAAGCCTTACCCACCTTTGTGAAGCAGATGTGATTGGTAATTTTTATTTTAATTTAGTTTTTATGGCATAAGACTTTACTAAGACATAGTAAGTTATTCAAGGAAAATAATTTGATATTAGATTGTGTTTGTTTTGTGAAATTTTCCATATATAAAATTAAACCTTTCTGATCAGATATGCTGTCTCGTGTGTTTAGATTTTTACACTGCATGGGATGTCATTGCAAAGCATCTGCAAGGTTACCATGCTGATCCTATTATTGCACATAGGTAAACCTGCCTAAGGCTCTAAGCTAATGCCTGTATTTTGTTGACTTTGACTATACCAGTGATGGTATTAAATTTTCTTTTGTTAGAGTTTATTGTAACATTGCAATCTGATAAAGTATAGGTTTGAAATCTGATAGACTATAGCTTCGTGTTTGACTGTTAAGGTTGGTAAGTTGGTTAACTATTAGCTGTTAGAGTTTGTTAACTTGACATTTGTACAATGATGCGACCTGAGTTCTAGTGCAATTAAATCAGGTGGTTAAGTTTGTTTAGTCTAGGAGAAATAAGAAAGAAAATTAGAAATAGTATATTTAAGGTAGTTATGCAGTTATTATACTGTTTGGCAGTTTTTATTTTTATCAGTATAAGAGTCTGGTTTAAGAGGGTGTGCTTGGCGCAACGGCAAGGTTGCTTCTTAGTGACCATGAGGTCACGAGTTCAAATCTTGGAAACAACCTCTCCACTTGTAGAGATAAGGTTGCGTGCATCTGCGCTCCCCATACCTACTAAGTAGGAGCCTTGTGCACTGGGCTGCCATAAAAGTTTGGCTTGGTGGGAAGTTTGTGGCGATGTGGAAGTCATTTTGTATGGTATTTCTGGGCAGAGAAGAAATTCTCTGAAGGAGCAGTGCTTGGGGACAGGAGTCATTCTCTTATGTTTGTATTTTTATACTATTGATCTACCAAATGTTATGTCTATAATTCTGGGTTTCTATCCTACAACTCTTGTATAAATACGCTTAGATCTAACTAAAAATTAAGAAATTGCATTTTCAGTTTTCAGATTGTTCTCTCTAGTCTCTCCTTCTCTCACCTTTCTGAAATCATTATCTTTTCTAGAAGAAGAAAAACATAGTTGATAGAATAACCTTAATATTATTATACCTCTGGGATCTTGCATCCTAATTTCATCAAGTGGCATTGAGACTTTGGAGTTTTTAGCTCATAGAAAGTTTGACTTAGATATATGCTAGTAAATTGTCTCTGTATAGTATTTGGATTGAATTCCCCACCCGCGATATATCCCCTTGAGTGATATTGAATTGCTGATGTTAAACTGTCATCCCTTGTCTCAATGAAAGACAGACCCTCATAATTTGGTGTTCTTTCTAGCAGCATTTGCCTTCTACTAAGGTGGGGTGCAATGGATGCAGAAGCATATCCTGAAGCATCAAAAGGTGTGGTGCAAATTATATGGGATGTAGTTACTTCTAACCAAGACATACAGTGGGCAAAAGCAAGAATTTCAGCCGTGGAGGCACTCACCCAATATGAAGTATGTCCATTGCTGGAAGCCTTGCTCTGCATGGGTAAACTGTATTTGTTATTTTCTAATAAAGTAATTTGCATTTTATTCATTAATATTATGTTACCACTTCCCAGGTATCACAACTTGAAAAAAGCATTCCAGATTTTAAGAAAAGGAATTTGGAGCTGTTCTTTTCTGAGAAAAATCCTGAAGTACTGAAGGTTATGGAAGATTGTCAAGTCAAGATAGTAACAGACGAGCATATGTAAACCATCATATTCTTCAATCAATTTATTTATCTGCTTAATGTGATAAGATGATTAAATTTGATAATTTTCTGTTCATTTGCTTCAGAAATCGCCGAAGATTAGTAAAGGAGAAAAGAGTTACAACAGGAAGTAAAATTGAAAAGTTGATGGCTGTGTTCCCCCAGGTTATATTCTCTTCAGGTATGGTAGTATCAGCTTTTTTTCTTTTAAGCTTATCTGCCATTTCACTTTTGTGGAGTCGTTGAAAGTTGAAACTAGAAAACTTGTAGGTATTTGAGAAGAAAAGGATTATCTTATGATTTAGGAAAATATTAATGGTTCCTTCAGTGGGTTGGTGGAACTTCTGTCATTAATCATTTTATTAAGCCCTATCTGGTTCAATTTATTAACACTGTTTGCTTTTATTTGAATATGCCTTGACACAAGCATTCTACGTGCAGGGAAGGTAAAAGAAGCTAGAGAATTGCCCGGTGCAGCTTTGTTATGTTTTACTCTTACTCATAAAGATGTGGATGAACTTCCGGCATCAAAAGTAAGATATCAATAGATTAGACATAGTCTCATTGGAATTGACTGCACTTTAATCTGATTTTGAATGTATTCAGAGGGTGAGAGATGTACATGCTGGGTATGAGAATGCTCTGGTGGAAATAGCTTCTTCTCTTCAGCTCTCAAGAAATATCTTGCTTGCACTTGTGGCGTTCCAATCATGGAAAGGCTTCATGCGACGTTGGATGAAGGCTTATATTCAATCCTATGATGCTAAAGCACAATCAGGTGTCCAGGACACAACTTCTAAAGCTGCGAGTAATATTCTAAAGGTTTAGTTTAATGTTTTGTCATTATAAAATATCATTTTTTGCTAGTTAGTCAGTTATGTGCAAGTACTGCACAAGATTATGCCATATCTGATGTAGTTGCTTTTCATGCAGAGTTTGGTAGCAATAGCAGATGAAGCTATACCTAGAGCTGCTGAGAACATTGCACTGGCTATTGGTGCACTCTGTGTGGTGAGAAGCTTTTCCATGGTTGTGCACCATGTTTAATCTTTATAGGTTCTATCTACTTATCATCCATGCTGCATATAGGCATCTCAACATGTATGACATTGTTGATTTATAGAACTTGTAACTTTATGGGTTCTAAAAGTATTAACTATTTTTACATGAGCATTTTTGCAATATAAATGATCTTAGGAACTAATTCAGTCTCAGAATTTTATATATCCCTCACTCTGATATATATTGCAATAGCTGATGTCTATGGTTTTCAAATTAGTTAGTCCACTCTCTTGAATATTCTGGTTAATGTCTCTTGTGTAATGAGCACCAGATTTTTATGATCTTTGGCCTTGTTTTTCTCAGGTTTTACCTCCATCTGTTCATACTGTTAAATCTGCTGCTTCAAAATTTCTTTTGGAGTGGTTGCTCCAACATGAACATGAACACCGTCAATGGTCTTCGGCAATCTCTCTTGGATTAATCTCAAGCTGCCTTCATGTTACCGATCATAGACAGAGATATCATAACATCACAGGACTTCTTGAGGTATACTTGTTATCTTCTGTTTTACTGAGCATATCTAAGAACCAGTGCCACAGTGCGAGGAATTAAATGGGAAGTTAGAAATGTAGAGACAAACTTAAGAAGCATGTCTTTTGTAGAAGTCAAAGTAAGACATAGTATATGTAGTGTAAGTTTTGAAAAATGTGGGCAAAAGCAGACAAATCCTACTATAGAGGTAAAAATGTGGAGATCATGCCAAACCACAAATCACTAGATTTAAATATCTCGGGGCCCAATCATACTACACGATCGGGAAATTGAAGGAGATGTAATTCGAGCGGTTAAATGAAATGACAGAGTGTTTGATGTGTTATGTGTGATATAAAGGTGTAGTTCAAGCTTTAGGGAAAATTTTACCGCACAACTACAAGACCTATAATGTTATGAGACTGAATATTAAGCAGTAAAATGTCAACATATAATAAACTCAATGTAGCAGAGATGATAAGGTTTTATTGGATGAGTGGACACCGTAGACAAGATAAGATTAAGAATGAAAGCATTAGGGAGAAAGTTGGGGCAACTCCCATTGTAGAAAAGATTGTAGAATGATACCTTAGGTGGTTTGGGCATGTGTGGAGGAGACCGTTAAGGAGAGTATATTAAATGGAGATTACTCTAATTTGTAGAGGCAGAGGGAAGCCAAGAAAAACCATAGACAAAATGATTAAGAAAGATTTAGAGATGGATGCTTTGTCAATGAACACAATTTATGATAGAACATTATGGTGTTGTTTGGTTCATGATAGAACATTATGGCGTCGTTTGATCCATGATAGAACATTATGGTTGTTGTATTATTTGTTATGAAGTGGAACAATTACTTTTTGGTGAAAGAAATTTGGACCATTATGAGATTATGTACATAGGTACTTAGGTTCCTATTTACCTTTGTAGTAGGATAGTTGAGAAGGGAGTTGAAGAAAACTATTATATGCCCATGCACACACATGCAGGCTAAAAAATGATTTTTCAAATGGGTCTCATCGTATTTTTAACTTTTCAATTGATTCCAAATCTCATGGCAGTGAAGTTAAAGGTAGGAAATGCTGATGTGTCAAAATAATCTCTATGTGTAGCAGTCAACTTCTGTTACTGGCGTCACAGTGTTTTTAGGGACTAGTATGTGTGTATACAAACTTTTGCAGGAACTTTTAGATAAACTCATCTGGCACTCAATTTTCATTGATATTGTGAACTTTCAGGTTCTTTTTGTTAGCAAAAGTTCCCTCGTAAAAGGAGCATGTGGTGTTGGATTGGGTTTTTCATGTCAAGATCTTCTTACCAGGGTTGAAGCTGCTGATGACTCTGCTGTCGAAAAAGAAACGGACAAGGTTCCTGAATCTGAATTACTTGGAAGAATTGTTAGGGCCTTGGCTACAATGCTACATGATAGAACTCAATCATCTTCTGATGTTTTGGATAGTCTATCTTCATGCTTTCCACTTGATTCATATGATATGAACGCTGAAGTATTTGAACCGTTCTCTGAGAACAATGAAGACTTGGAAGAAGATATCTGGGGTGTCGCTGGACTTGTTCTTGGTTTGGCTACCTCTATCAGTGCAATATACAGAGCGGGAGAGTTAGAGGCTGTTATCAAGATAAAGAAATTAGTAATATCATGGCTTCCATATGCAAATTCTCTACTTCAAGGCACTAATTTCCTAGGGGAGGAATCCAATACTGTTTTAGCGATAGGTTCCTGTATTGCACTTCCCACAATAGTGACTTTTTGCCAGAGAATGGAATTGATGGATGGTATTGAGTTGGACAACATTGTAGCCGGCTTTAAGGAGTTGATTTCCGAGTTAATCTCTGTGAAAAAGTCTGGCATTTTGCACCAGAGTTTGCTTATGGCATCATGCGTTGGTGCAGGGACAGTAATTTCTTGCATACTGAATGAAGGTGTTCATTCTATTGAGGTTGACTGTGTTAATGGTTTGCTGGAACTGTTCAAGAAATGTTACTCCAATCCTTTTCCTTCTCTTGTTCATCTGGGTGGTATGCTAGGAGCTGTGAATGCTATGGGAGCAGGGGCAGGGATTTTGGCCTATATGAATTTTCCAAATTACACTAAGCATTCTTGTTATGAGAAGAAGGTATTTTAGTTTTTGTTAAAATGCTACAAGCTATTCCCTCATCACATATTTGTTAACTTTTTTCTTGTTTCATATCTAAATACCTTAGTGTAAACAACAGGAATATTCTTCTGTTACGGGTCCTCTCCTAACAATTTCAGTCTTTGAACCATACTTGACATCATTGGTGCAAGAAATGTTTCTTGTGGCACAGAATTCTGATCATCATCAGCTACAACAGTTTGCTTCTTGGGCACTCTCCTTCCTTCGGCAACATTTATGGTCCAAGGAACATTTGAGCGTTGATGGTGATAGTAATGTGGCGGAAACTAATTCAAAATCTGTTTCTCACAGTTTTTCTGAAGAGAATATGGTTTTGAAACTCAGTTTGTGGCTTATGGATATCAAGTACACTGAGGTATATCTCGTGCCCTTATTTTTTTGTAAATTAGTTTTGAAGACGTTCTTAGTCTTTGAGTGAATCACATGCATATTTTAATGTTTCAAATATTAGTTTTTGATTCTCTATAATATCTATCTGCTTCTCTCTTCCTCTTTACCTCATCACCCTCGTCCACTTATGTAGTTACCTTCCTTTGCTTGACGACACCAGGCCTGTGTTCCTTTGGAATTTAATTTCTAAATTGATGTTTTACATTTTATCTTTCAATTATCTAAGTAGTTTATTAGTTCATTATGTGGTTGGAAAACAAAATAACTACACTAGCAACTTAAAATCTACAACTCATTTTTAAATTATAGAAACTATCATAATTTATAGAATTTTGTTAATCATTCTTGTAAATGAACTTATGTTAGAAATCTAGAATCTAGATAAAGAGAGAGAAAGAGATATATTCTTTTCATAATGAACTCAGAATGCAAAGTCACCATTTATAGGTTGTGACTTGATTCAAGAGAAATAAATAAATTTATAACTGTCAAACATTTATAACTAACACCTATCCATATCATATCACTGGCATTGTCAGCTAGACTTCGATATTCAGCTTCTGAAGTAAGATCTAGAAACTGCATTTTGCTTCCTGACCACCTAGACACTAAATTTATATGCATTCTGAATCACAACTAAGCATATAAAACAATGGAGGAGGGTGTAGATGAAGGTTGTATTAACAAACCATGAGTAAGAGTGCCTTTAGGATATCAAAGAACCCTTTTAACCACCTTCTGGTGTTCTTCAAGAGGCTGAGACAAAAATTGAGAGAGTCTGCCAACACTTTAGCTTGCTTAGTTTCTTTCTAGTTGTACATTTTACAGGGGGGATTGGTTCGGAAGCACTAGAGGCAGTGTGTGGTGGTGAAGGTGATTGTGTAGGCATGAATATTTTGGATCGATTAAGCTCATGATACCATGTTAGAAATCTAGAATCTAGATAAAGAGAGAGGAGAGAGGAGAGAGGGGATAGAGTAGGATTATAGGATCTGATATATTCGTTTCATAATGAATTCAGAATACACAGTTACCCTTTATAGGTAGTGACTTGATACAAGAGAAAGAGATAACTGTTAGTTATAACTGTCAAACAGTTATAACCAACTAACACCTAACCTACTCTATCAGATTAATAACAACCTGTGACCTGCACTAGAAGGTCATCATACATTACGCTAATAACTTGTTAATCTTCTAAGAAATTCATCCTTGTATTACTCCATTTACATGGTTTTGTGCCTAACTGCTACTTGAACTATATTGACTATGATAAATTGATTACTACTCCTGATTCTTCTGATTATTTCTCTTTTAGATTTAGGCTGGGACTGTTGTATATGATAGTCTTCCAATATACTTCCTTGACCTAACAATCATGTTTCTTTTACGAAGTTATATGCTTTATTTTGGTTGCGTCTAATTGTTCTCGTTTTTTGTCTTGTCTAAAACTCAGCCGGGCTCTACAGTACATGTCAGCACAGTTATTGCTACATTACGGTGCCTTTGTAGAGCTCCCAGGTTGCCAAATTTGGATTGGGGAGCAATTATTAGGCGTTGTATGAGACATGAGGCTAAGTTTGCTGAGTTACCGCCAGTATATTCTGCTTTTAAGAAAGGGACTCTCAGGGAGGAATGCATACAGTTCGCATTAGCTCATGCAAGTCAATTTGATTCACTCCTAAATTTTCTTGATGAGCTATCTGACTTTTCCAGGTTCAAGACACTTGAATTAAATCTGCAGTCATGTCTGCTAATTCATCTGGCAGACCTTGCAAAAGTATATTCAAGCTCTAGGCTTGAGAAACTATTTGGAGATGTGACTAATCACTTGTCTTCATTTACTTCCTACGACGAGTTGAAAAGCTTGTTATGTATCTCATGCTGGAAAGGTCTATATGAGTGCCTACATGAAGTTTCTGTGGACACTTCGGATCACATAGCCCATGTTGAGAGGTGCATGCAGGCTCTATTTACTCTATTACCAGTTATGCAATCTTCTGACGTTGTTGTGTCCGGGGATGTAAGTTCTATAGAGGAGTGGTCCGAGGCTATAAAATGCTTAGGAAAGGCTCCTCAGAGTTGGTTATTAGATTTCCTAAAGGTATGCATACATTCAACTGTATCTCTTCAATCAGCTTTTCCCCTCAAGAATTTGACTTCTCTTGCTCGGATAATAATCTTGTAGTTTATGTATTTATCATTTCTGTTGTTTAGTTCCTTCATCTTGGTGTTTTGTTCTTTACTTTTAGGGCATTCACATTGCTAGTGGTCGTAAATGTAGTCCTACGTTTAGGCTGGACTCTATAGTATTGAGAGTCTTACATGGAGAAATTGGGTTTTAACTTTTAAGACCCTTCTTAAGACTTCCCCATGTGCTCGTGGGGCGTTCTGGCATTTTACCCACTCCCCTTGTGCCACGTCATTGCTTTATGGGGTGTAAAATTGAGTCCGAAGTGTCTTAGTAATGAGGTGTAAAGTCTGAAGTCTGAATTAGTGGAGAGATGTTGATATGACAGAGGCGTCTGAAGATTCTGAGGGATGTAGATGCCTTCTCCTTGGTGTTGATTCTAATTATTTGAGGTTTAGTACTTTAGTTTATAATATACAGTATGTTACCGTCACCTAAGCAGGTATTTGCAAACACAGGTTTCACATTACGAGTTTGGTCAAAGTGCTGATGATGCTGTTGAAATACAAAAAAAGGTTTGTGCTAAAATCAAGCTGGTGAAGGCTGGTTCTCTTCCTCTGATTGAACTCGGAAAAATGAAATCATACATATTAAACTCCAAAGCACAAGGTTAGTTTTCTGTGGAATACTTTTTTTGGACAGAGTACCTTGAATAAATATGGGTTACAACACTTATTGGTTCTAAATTGTACACCGTTCGGATCTTAGAAGGACCTTAGAAGCATATTCAGATGGAAATGCTTTGCATGTCTAATGCCAATGCTGAAGATTTTAGTCTTTGTAGGACTTTGGGATGTACTGGTTGAAGTTGTTGCAGCTTTGCATCATGCAGAGGGAAGTGTCAAAAGACAGTGGCTTATAGATGCAGTTGAAATTAGCTGTGTATCCGCTGTTCCTTCCACGGTAGGAACTTGATATTGATTTGTTCAGCTATAAAAATATTATATGGGTAATAAACCAATAATTTCTATGTCAATTTTCATGTCAAATTGCACAATACTTGAGCAACTATTAGTTTATAATCAAATGGTTGATGCTTTTTGTTTATTTTAAAAGTACATAGCAGTATAACACATTACTTTTAGGATGTTTTGAATTTCTGATGGAGAACAATAGGATCTAGGATTAATGTGAAACTTTATTAGCATGGTGTCCATGATAAAAAAAATTCCATTCGTCCATTGAATTTTGAGAAATCTGTCTTATTACATAGATCCTAACCTTATATTATTGCATTGTTAAAAAATTGCTTTTTGCTTCAATTTTGTATGAACCTGAGGCAATTAGAAAGAAAACTTGCTCTTATTAGTTGTCAATTGCCACCTACCATATTCAAAGACATGACATTGTTCATTCCTTCATGATAACTAAGTAGCCATTTGGAAGAACTTGTAAGAATAGTTTCACTTTCCCAAAAATTCTTTTTAGCTTGTGAGAATAATAACCTCTTTTTATCTTATTTCAAAATAGCTGATCGAAAAGTGTTTAATTAGACTCTACTCAATGCGCCCCCAAGTTAAATTTGTTGTAGTGCTTATTCCCTTTATTATCTTGCAGGCACTGCAGTTTCTTGGTCTTCTATCTGCTACCTGCTGCAAATATATGCCCTTTATGATAGTGGACCAACAGAAGGTACTGAACGATCTTCCCGTCACTCTTGTGTCTCTTCTAGAAGACAAAAACTGGGAAAATGCTGCAGAAACTATTGTTTCCCATCTCTTTTCATCGACAGAACGGATATACCACTGGGCCATGCAGATAGAAGATGGTTCTTATGTTCCTGACTCACAGCCCATTGATGAAAGTGAGAATCATATGGCTGCTTTTTTGCTGCAGGTACTGCATCATACCTGTGTTTTGTTAAAAAGCTTCTTGCCATTAGATAAGCAGCTCAGGCTTGCTAGCATGGTTATAGATTGAGATGGCAACTACTTTCCTGAAGAAGCGTTGGAAAACATGGTTGCCGCCGAGGTCGAAGAACTTGAGTATTGTTAAGCGAAGCTTATATATACTGGCTAGCCTGTAACAATATTTAACTTATTGTAACAAGATGCATATATAATTATGATGAAACCTAAACCACAAGTATGTTGTCATATATCATATTTTCAAAGGAACAGGAAGACCTTGTAACATGTATAATTCACTACAATGCATGTTGTTTCATTTTCTTTTATTTCTACACAAGCATGGTGCACATATTTGCATGTCTAGCCATTTTTGGTCTGCTGGGAGTGTCATATATCATTCACCATTGAATGTCTTGACCATACCCCACAATTGAAAGCAGAAGGCTCTAGTATCCTAAGCTTTCTTTCAATGGAAAAACAGGTGAGAAATGGATTCATATTTTGGATCCTCCATCATGCCCTTTATCCACCTTCTTTCCATCTCCCAAAGTATATGTTATCCCAAACCATGTCTCGTATAATGAAAACATGTTATGTCAATTAAAAAAATTAAACAATCATTATTTTTTATATTTTTGCTTCAATGTCATTAGTGTGGGATTTGGGACAATAGATCTTTTTTTCCTATCTATCTCACTTTTGACCTTTAGGTCAATGTAATGGCTAATAACCAAAAAAACTTATTTTCCTTAAAAATGTCATTCCTTCTTGTCATCTCCTAACTGCTCCTTATCATAATTTCTATTTTTGTTTTAAAAAGAACATATGATGTCTCTTTAGAGATCTTAAATAATTGTGAGCTATTTTTCTTAAAAAATCTCAATCATATAATAGAGTAGTTGGGAGCGGTTAAGTTTGCTTGAATCTTTCTCTTATTCATCTTTTCATTGTTATTGTCTATTTTGCATTAGTTTATGACATATCTAATTTAAATATTTTTCTTTAAAACAAAAAACAAGGTCATGTTTGGATAAGGGTATATTCAAACAATAACTATAAGGGACTAGATTGTTTAGGAGGAGAGAATGAGAATGAGTTTTTGAGAGAATAGTATTGGGTGATATTGAGAATGAAGTAAAGGGTATGGGAAACGTTTCTAGTGGAAGAAGATCACTGTTCATGAAAATGGGAAAGAAAAAAAAATTAAAGTGAGAAGACATATGTCATTATCTAATTGGTTTAAGGAGTAAAAGTTGTCTCCTCCTACCCAGAGACACTTTAATCCCTTATAATAAAGTTGTACATGTTATTAGTAAATTAATCATAAATACATAAAATATTTATAGCATATATTACTTTTCTTCTAACTAGAATGGTAATAGGTACTTTGTGTCTGCCGACTCACAATTTTATTTTATGGTGTCAAGTACTTAAGATTTATATATATTTTATGTTAGTGAATTATAATATTTTTTATATTAAATGGACTTCATATTGTAATTTTTATTGCATGCACTTTATATTATGTTTCTTTATCTTTACTTTAATTGTTAAAGTAAGGTGAGAGTAGTTAATATGTTGGTAGTAATTATATATGATTATATAATTTTTTTTGTAGAAATTAAAAAATGTTAAGGGGAAAGTAGAAAAACAAAAGTTACACCATATATGGTAATTGGTAGTAATTGCACCATGTTTTCTCTTTTATACAGTATATATGTATGATGATTTTTTTAGTGCTATCAATGATATCTCCTTACCTTTTTTGGTTAAGGAACTAATCTCTTTTAGGGTTTTGTGGCTCCCCTTCTAACAAGTGTCGCTTTTTGAAATCGAACCTTCAATCCTAAGAATACAGTAGAGTATTATACCATTAGACCAATACATTGTTGATAGATATATGATAATTTTTGGGAACATACATCATTTACCATAATTTTAATAACACTCTAAGACTTCTTCTATCAATCTTGGTCAATATCTCTAAGACACCTAGGTAAGTGTAAGTTAGCAAATCCGTTTAAAATATTATTTTTTATTTATTGTGAGAATTTTAAATTTTAAATATGAAAGGCCTTTTATGTTTGTTGGAGAAAAAAAATGTGATGCAAACCTATTTATATTGTTTTCTTTATTCGTGATTTTCATTTGGCATCTTATCTATTCTCTTGTACACAGTCCCCAAACCCTAGATTTTCCATGCTCTCAATCTCTTGTCTCTTTTTCTTCCAATAATGGCTTCTTCCACCACCACCACTCAGGTCTATATCAACGTAATCGAAGATGTCATGGTTAAGGTTCGCGACGAATTCGTTAACAACGCTGGTCCTGGTTATCAAGTTCTCAAGGATCTTCAAGCTGTAACAATTTATTCTTCCCTTCTTTCAATTTTTCCCCTTTCTTTCCATAATTTCTTTATATAACTCTTATTTATAAGTTCATTGGAATTTTAATTATGCTTTGATTTTATCTTGGAAGAATTTTATTTCTGTGTTGATTTAGGGTTTGATCTGTTTAATTCTTCGTTTCCTGATTAGTTTATGTGATTTTGTTATTATTATAGCGATAATTACACCGACCTGCTTGAGATTTGGATTGATTACACTAGTGTCCCTCTTACTTCAGAAATTATATCAACCTCCTCTTAGGTTTATGTTATCATACTATTGACCTGTGTAGTGTTTGGAATAAGAGAAGTGGTAGTGTAGTTAAGGAGAATCTTGAGGGAGATTAGTGTAATTTGTCTGCTATATTATGTAGTGAAGTTGTTTAAGATGTTTTCTATGTTTCTTTGTTGGCAATTTATTTAGATGTGGGAATCAAAGATGATGCAAGTTGGTGTGATCGTGGGTCCCATAGAGAGGTCCACTTTGCCTAAGCCGACACCCGGTGGTCCAATTACTCCGGTTCATGATCTTAATGTGCCTTACGAGGGGACTGAGGAGTACGAAACTCCGACAGCTGAAATACTTTTCCCCCCGGTGAGTTTTAATCGATACCATAATTTTATTATAGCATTTTCAAGTTCTCCCCTTTGAATGTGTTATTTTGAGTTGAAATGATTGGATTGTTATGGGTTTTTGAATTTACAGACACCATTGCAAACTCCAATTCAAACCCCTTTACCAGGAACTGGGGATAACTCTATGTATAACATTCCTACTGGACCCAGTGACTACTCCTCTTCTGGAAATGTTACAGGAGGAAATACTGATCCAAAAGGGGGAAGACCTGGTCCATACATGGTAAAGCTATTCTTGCTGGTTAAATGCATAATATATCTATTTTTCAATGACATATGATCTGTCTTCCAATATTTTAGTTTCTAAAATGCCATTCTCAATTTATGCTATTGATTAAATCTGCAGCCATTCTAAAGTGGCTAATCCCCTCTGCTTAAATAATTTGCATGTAAACTTTTTGTAATGTGTATTGATATTGCCCCTATAATCTTATACAGCAACCTCCTTCTCCCTGGATGAACCATAGACCTTCACTTGATGTCAATGTTGGTGAGCCCCGTTTAAATTTGGGACAAAATTTTAATAAAATTGATTTGCATTAATGATGGTGTGTGTTACTGTAGCTTATGTGGAAGGGCGGGATGAGGTGGACAGAGGAACTTCTAATCAACATCTGACACAGGTAATGAATCTGGTGAGGTCTTGTAGAAGAACGTATGTGCCCTGTTGTTAAAATTGAAGAGAACTCGTGGTAGAATTCTTTTATGAAGTCAGAAAATATTGTTCTCTTGTTGTAATACATGGGTGCTTTGTCTAGAATGTTGTCAACTCTGATCTTAAAGAGATGACATAGTGACCATCACATCTTGATATTATTGATGCTTCAAAAACATCCAGGACTTCTTCACAGTGCCCCCAGGAAAGCGAAAACGTGATGATTTGGCTTCACAGTACAATGCTGGTGGATATATACCTCAGCAAGATGGAGCTGGAGATGTTGCGTCTGGAATTTTTGAAATTGAGGTATGGTTTTTCTTCTTATTGACCAATATCAAATGATATCAGAAAAACCTATCTGTTTGATGCTTCTGGATCTATTTGTAAGTTATTTAACAATGTTAAGAGACAATTTTTTTGTCCATATCATCACTGTTCTATATTAACTCAGCAGGCACCAGAGTGATATCTTTTCTATTGTTAATGAAACCATATACATGGTAAAACTAGTATATTTTATGGGGAAGAGGTAAGCATATATGATGCTGGGGCTCCATCCCAATCCTTAATTGTCTCAATTATAATCATTAAATTCTAGTATTTTAAAAATAATAACTTTACCGTGTTGGTTCCAAATCTTTTGAATGAACTTGGCATTTTGTTCCAAGAACTTTGTTTTCCTTGTTTTGCGTTTTGGTTTCATACAGCCTTTCTTGTACTGCTTTTTCCTTTGTTGTGTGTCCTAATGTCTTTTGCTCTTAACTTGATTGACGTTTTCATAACTTCCAAAAGTGGAATGCGTGGAATGCATGAAGGGTAACCTTCAATTGTCAACATATCAAAATATCCTTCTCAATGGTTTTATGTCAGTAGTGTGCATTTACTATCTCACTGACCTGCAATATTTATATTTGCACAAATGAGATGACTTTGGTGAAAAGTTTAGATTGTTTGGTTCTTTCTTGGCCCACTTTTGCTCATCAGTATTTTGGGTTTATGCAGTACATATTGTATGCCTTTATTTCTGTCTATCTGTTAATTCATTGACTTAATCGGTTGATGAAAATGTTATGGAACTGTTGAACATCAATCTTTCAGGTTAATGGAGGGAGTATTTCCATTAGTGCACAGCACACTACTTTGAAAGGAAATATGTCAGCAGATTTGGGGAGACCACTTTCTAGGATTCCTCAACTTGATGGACCAATTCCTTTTGAGGATGATGCCCTTTCTACTCCAAACGTGAGTGAAGACATTTTGACCATTTTCCCTTCTGCCTGCGCTCATAGGAGCATGTAATAAAACACTTTGCTATTTGTTCTTTCCCACTACACCTGGATGTGCATTTTTACACTGTTCACTGATTCTACTCTCCTGCTGTGCGTCCGTAATGTTTTGCGAAACAAATATATAAGACCCTTCAACATTTAGGTCCTTGTAAATAGATACCCTACCTTTCACTTTTTACAATTGATAGCCCCTTTAAGGAAATATTTAAGTGATTTAATGTAGCTTTAAGTGATTGGATGTACTAATATTAATCCAAAAATAGATAAGTGATTTAAGGAGATATTTAACTGATATAATTGTAATTAATATTATATATAATTCGGAATCCAAATTAGTTGCATATTTAGCAGCGGGGATAGCTTTGGTATAACCATACTTACTGCTAGTTTCGGTAGCTTAAAACTCCAATTGATTGGATGTGCTAATATTAATCCAAAAATAGAAGATTTAATGGTAAATTCTAGGTGATTCATTCTGGCTTGCTAATATTTCAATCCTTTAGATTTAATTGCATTAGTGCTTCATTTGACTCCTCCCTCGCAAAATCTTGCATTCAACCATCTTACCGGGTTTATTTCATCCCGAGGCAGATATACAATTATGGAGGAGTATTCAGTGAAGACTACAATGTTGCAAATACACCAGCTCCTCCCGGTAAACTGGGAATGTGGACATATAAATTATGTTTTGAAGATTTATGTTGCTTATCATGTATCTGTTTATCACAAATGTTGCTGATATTTTTTCTTCATATTTATTAGAAATACCAGCAAGCACCCCTGCTCTAGTAGCTGAAAATGAAGTGGGAAATGATGACGATGCTGACGATGATGATGAGCCTCCATTAAATGAAAATGATGATGATGATTTGGATGATTTAGACCAGGAAGAGGATCAAGATACACATCATCTTGTTTTGGCCCAGTTTGACAAGGTTTCAACTTTAACCTCTCCACTTTCTGTGAATTAGATATTGAGTAATGAGTGCCATAGTAATGTGGTTAATGATTCAGGATTTTGGATAATCATTTTGGGACTAATACAATTTTCTTGCTGCAAATTTAGGTGACTCGTACCAAAAGCAGGTGGAAATGCACATTAAAGGATGGCATCATGCGCATAAATAATAAGGATATTCTCTTCAACAAGGTTTGTTATTCTTTAAGGATAATAGATAATAATATTTGTCTCATCCTTTTAGTTCAGTTTATCAAATTTGCATGATATATTATGATACTATACACTTCTGCAGGCATCTGGAGAATTTGACTTCTGATTTTGTTGGGGACAGTGCTTTGGTTGAGAAGCATAATTCAGGTGTCATGGAGTGTTTCTTAGTCTTTACTATAGTTATTAAGTGAAAGATTGAGGAAGAGAATATGATACAAGATTGGGCACAATGATATACCGGTTGAATTGATTGATATGCACAAACCACATTTGTATGGTGACATCTTCAAGTAATAAAAAAATTGTATTCCACAAATATTGGAATATATCTTCATTGTTTTAACTATTTTTAGACACTTTTTGGAAAATTAGATTGTAACAGAAGTTGAGATGAGGAGAATGGTAAACAAAATGAAGAAAACAAAAATGAATTTAATTCAAAGATGGAAACGTTTTGAGGATAGAGGTTACAGCTTTGATGTTCATGAATCATGAGTTGCCCAATATTATGTGATGCTCTAGCTCAAAACTTGTGTTCAATTGAAGCTTGCACTTATTCTTGTACAAGATCCAACCAAATCCTTTACTTGTGCTTTTTATCCTTCCTCTTTCAAGCTCAACATGACAATTTATATAACAAACATACAAGACCCGTGCTTAAACAACAAAAAGAGATCAAACACATCATTCACCATATTAGAATTTGTTGATGAATTCAAATTTAATGGTCCTACGTGCTCATGTTGCAATCAAAATTCCCCTAAACCAAACAACAAGGATACGATTTCTCAGAAGCCAGACTCTTCTCCATTAATATATAGGGAAGTGTTGTGTAAAACAATGTACTAATGACCAAGAAAAAGAAGGATATATGAGATCATAAATATTACTATGAATGCTTATATCACATCCTTTGCATATAAACAGTTGTAACGTTATTATAAATATTTCTATGAATGCATTTTAAAATTTCTATGCACACACATTTTTATTTTGGAATCATTGTTCACCATATTATTGCATACAAACTAAAATTTACACACTATAGGAAATGATCCTTCCACTCTAATTATTAAATATATACACAAAAGGCCCAAAAAGGTATTTGATACATTATTCCATGCCAACTAATTTTTACACAAGAATGTAGAAAAAGACATATCTTTTGCAAACTCTTAATTTGCCCTGAAGGGTTTTCCCATGGCTTTCTTCATAACCAACTGCAAAATGTTTAATAATGACATGAAATATGGATTTTCTGTAGCAACAAAATCATATATTAGGATTTCAGGTACTTGGAATTAATGAACATATGCTATACCTTGTTGAAAATTGTTGGTTGATACTATTGTTGGGGTTTGTGATGAAGCCCTAGTAGTAGTAGTTTTATTTGCATATTGTTGTGATGGTTCTTCATTATAGAGCAAAGAACTTACAACTCCTTTCACTTTATCAATTAAACCAACATCACTAGTAGTTGTTGTTGTTCTTGGACTCATTGCTTCAGATAGAACTTTCTCATCATTCCCAGGCTCAAACTTAATCTTCAAATACTCTTTCACTGAAGCACCCTTTGGGCTAATAGTACTCCTCCCATTCATTGAATGTGATGAAGATAATGAAGTTTGTGTAGACAATGGAGCTGATGAAATTGATGTAGTTGGTAGAGCAGTTGAAGAAGTTTGTGAAGACATTTTGGCAGAACTAGTTCTTGAAACTATAAGACCTTGAATTTTGGAGGATATAGAATTGGCTGCATCTGAATATGACCCTGATGCATATGTTGGTGTCATTTTCTCAGCTAAGTTTTTTTCTGACATGAAAGTTGTAGTGGTTGTAGGTTGTGTTGTTGTGGTGGAATTAATAATACTAGGTTGTTTTTCTTGATCTTGTTCCACATTGGATTTGGTCGGGCTATGCAAAACATGCTTCTCAGATATTACTGGATTTGCCCTTGGATGTTGTCTTGCATTTTCTTTGTATCCTTCAGGTGCCAGTTCTGACTCATACACTGAAATGTAAAGTTGACAACAGCTATATATATATATAAAGAATGTTTGTGCAAATGAATAAGGTATGATCCATAAATATGTCACTAGTAAATTGAACAAAATTATTTGTCAACTTTCATTTATCTTATATGTTTATCTCTTTCTTTCACATGAACACGTGAAAGAGAAAATGCATGAGATAACTTTTGTTGATGAATTAGAAATAACAAGTGATTATGTGATGTGAGATATAAGAAATTATTTGTTAAGAATGATGGTTATTACTTGGAGCTCCAAGGTATTCAGCATCTTCCTCTTCCACATAATCTTGTAACCTAACACCCCATGATGGAGTAAGGTTCCCCTCTTCCTCTTGTTTTCTCATTCTGAAGCTGTTATGCATTCTCTTTACCCCTTCTCTCATTTTAGCAAGAACTGATGATTTCTTTTGATAGAGACCTTCATCTTCTTCTGGGTCATGCTGCTTCATCCTCTCCAAGTAAGGAGATGATGGAGATTCAGAGTAGTTGGGAGAATAGGTTGCTGACATCTTAGTAGATTCTCCTCCTACAAGTCAAATCATTAGAAGTAATGTTATGAAACTCGAATCGGATATTAACCTAAAAGATTGTAGTATATTAACCTATTACCAGTTTACTAATTTAGAATTCTTTTTTTAATTGCAGTTAGACCGACCAGTTTAATCACTCGAGTTCTATCAATCTAACTAAGTTAGACCATATTTAACACGTCCAAAAACAGTCTGGAAGAGTTCCCGAGTTGTGGGGTGATACTTGACCGTTCCTGCTTCCAAGTGATGGTCTGACTGTGCGGTCCAATCCTAACAACCTTGATTAGAAGTTTCCAATATACAACTCTGTATAAGGGTTGGCCGTGTAGGCTTTGTCAGGTAAAACTAGTTTGTAGTTGTGGGATTGTAGCTTGTAGTTGTAATCTTACACCTACTAGCTATGAGATTGTAGTTGCAAAAGTAAGTGAAACTTTGTAGTTGTACGAGTAGCTTATTAAACTAGAAATAATCGGTAAAACTACCTTTGTAATTAATTGAAATTTAAAAAAATCACTAAAAAAGTACATGCAATATTCATTTATTATTTATTTAGCTATTTATTAATGAAATAGTATTAATTGAAGCAATTAAATATATAGATAATTTAAAATCAAAGTTTACAATCCTTCATTTTAAAATAAGGTTTTTTAATTGACTAACTATTGTAATTTTTAAAACTTGAAATGACAAAATTGCTAACCGAATTATTGAAAGTTACTTTCGTTTTCTAAATGATACTTGAAGTAGTTTTCTGAAAAGTAGTTTCCAAACGATACTTGAATCCCATGAATCATATTTTAAGCTACAAGCTCTCTTCAATTACTTGCTGTTTACCTAATGACTCTAATGAGATTGAATAAAAAACAATGAACTACCTGAAAAACTTCAAGCTTGTGTTGCCGAACAATGACATAATGTTTTCTTGCTACCATATGAGCCATTTGCAAAAAGATTTCCCCATCAACTTAGAATATGATTCATGGGATTCCTAAACTAAGATGTAACCTATCTTGCTTTTATTAATAAAGGAATGTGATTATGATTTATTTCCTTTTATGTGCCTGCATAAATTTGACAGAAGATTCAACTAGCTAAATGTTATATGAAAAATTACTAAGAGCATCTTCAATGGAGAACACCATTTTTATTCTTATTTGAGTCTCACACATTATTTTATAATTTATTATAATTTCTCATGAAATAAGAATAACATCTACTTTTTTTTCACAATGGCAAACCTTATTCTTATTTGGGTCCCACAACATCTACATTTTTCCACAATATCTACTCTCTTCTCATTTTTCTTTGGTTTTTATCCTTCCTCTTTCAAGCTCAACATGACAATTTATATAACAAACATACAAGACCCGTGCTTAAACAACAAAAAGAGATCAAACACATCATTCACCATATTAGAATTTGTTGATGAATTCAAATTTAATGGTCCTACGTGCTCATGTTGCAATCAAAATTCCCCTAAACCAAACAACAAGGATACGATTTCTCAGAAGCCAGACTCTTCTCCATTAATATATAGGGAAGTGTTGTGTAAAACAATGTACTAATGACCAAGAAAAAGAAGGATATATGAGATCATAAATATTACTATGAATGCTTATATCACATCCTTTGCATATAAACAGTTGTAACGTTATTATAAATATTTCTATGAATGCATTTTAAAATTTCTATGCACACACATTTTTATTTTGGAATCATTGTTCACCATATTATTGCATACAAACTAAAATTTACACACTATAGGAAATGATCCTTCCACTCTAATTATTAAATATATACACAAAAGGCCCAAAAAGGTATTTGATACATTATTCCATGCCAACTAATTTTTACACAAGAATGTAGAAAAAGACATATCTTTTGCAAACTCTTAATTTGCCCTGAAGGGTTTTCCCATGGCTTTCTTCATAACCAACTGCAAAATGTTTAATAATGACATGAAATATGGATTTTCTGTAGCAACAAAATCATATATTAGGATTTCAGGTACTTGGAATTAATGAACATATGCTATACCTTGTTGAAAATTGTTGGTTGATACTATTGTTGGGGTTTGTGATGAAGCCCTAGTAGTAGTAGTTTTATTTGCATATTGTTGTGATGGTTCTTCATTATAGAGCAAAGAACTTACAACTCCTTTCACTTTATCAATTAAACCAACATCACTAGTAGTTGTTGTTGTTCTTGGACTCATTGCTTCAGATAGAACTTTCTCATCATTCCCAGGCTCAAACTTAATCTTCAAATACTCTTTCACTGAAGCACCCTTTGGGCTAATAGTACTCCTCCCATTCATTGAATGTGATGAAGATAATGAAGTTTGTGTAGACAATGGAGCTGATGAAATTGATGTAGTTGGTAGAGCAGTTGAAGAAGTTTGTGAAGACATTTTGGCAGAACTAGTTCTTGAAACTATAAGACCTTGAATTTTGGAGGATATAGAATTGGCTGCATCTGAATATGACCCTGATGCATATGTTGGTGTCATTTTCTCAGCTAAGTTTTTTTCTGACATGAAAGTTGTAGTGGTTGTAGGTTGTGTTGTTGTGGTGGAATTAATAATACTAGGTTGTTTTTCTTGATCTTGTTCCACATTGGATTTGGTCGGGCTATGCAAAACATGCTTCTCAGATATTACTGGATTTGCCCTTGGATGTTGTCTTGCATTTTCTTTGTATCCTTCAGGTGCCAGTTCTGACTCATACACTGAAATGTAAAGTTGACAACAGCTATATATATATATAAAGAATGTTTGTGCAAATGAATAAGGTATGATCCATAAATATGTCACTAGTAAATTGAACAAAATTATTTGTCAACTTTCATTTATCTTATATGTTTATCTCTTTCTTTCACATGAACACGTGAAAGAGAAAATGCATGAGATAACTTTTGTTGATGAATTAGAAATAACAAGTGATTATGTGATGTGAGATATAAGAAATTATTTGTTAAGAATGATGGTTATTACTTGGAGCTCCAAGGTATTCAGCATCTTCCTCTTCCACATAATCTTGTAACCTAACACCCCATGATGGAGTAAGGTTCCCCTCTTCCTCTTGTTTTCTCATTCTGAAGCTGTTATGCATTCTCTTTACCCCTTCTCTCATTTTAGCAAGAACTGATGATTTCTTTTGATAGAGACCTTCATCTTCTTCTGGGTCATGCTGCTTCATCCTCTCCAAGTAAGGAGATGATGGAGATTCAGAGTAGTTGGGAGAATAGGTTGCTGACATCTTAGTAGATTCTCCTCCTACAAGTCAAATCATTAGAAGTAATGTTATGAAACTCGAATCGGATATTAACCTAAAAGATTGTAGTATATTAACCTATTACCAGTTTACTAATTTAGAATTCTTTTTTTAATTGCAGTTAGACCGACCAGTTTAATCACTCGAGTTCTATCAATCTAACTAAGTTAGACCATATTTAACACGTCCAAAAACAGTCTGGAAGAGTTCCCGAGTTGTGGGGTGATACTTGACCGTTCCTGCTTCCAAGTGATGGTCTGACTGTGCGGTCCAATCCTAACAACCTTGATTAGAAGTTTCCAATATACAACTCTGTATAAGGGTTGGCCGTGTAGGCTTTGTCAGGTAAAACTAGTTTGTAGTTGTGGGATTGTAGCTTGTAGTTGTAATCTTACACCTACTAGCTATGAGATTGTAGTTGCAAAAGTAAGTGAAACTTTGTAGTTGTACGAGTAGCTTATTAAACTAGAAATAATCGGTAAAACTACCTTTGTAATTAATTGAAATTTAAAAAAATCACTAAAAAAGTACATGCAATATTCATTTATTATTTATTTAGCTATTTATTAATGAAATAGTATTAATTGAAGCAATTAAATATATAGATAATTTAAAATCAAAGTTTACAATCCTTCATTTTAAAATAAGGTTTTTTAATTGACTAACTATTGTAATTTTTAAAACTTGAAATGACAAAATTGCTAACCGAATTATTGAAAGTTACTTTCGTTTTCTAAATGATACTTGAAGTAGTTTTCTGAAAAGTAGTTTCCAAACGATACTTGAATCCCATGAATCATATTTTAAGCTACAAGCTCTCTTCAATTACTTGCTGTTTACCTAATGACTCTAATGAGATTGAATAAAAAACAATGAACTACCTGAAAAACTTCAAGCTTGTGTTGCCGAACAATGACATAATGTTTTCTTGCTACCATATGAGCCATTTGCAAAAAGATTTCCCCATCAACTTAGAATATGATTCATGGGATTCCTAAACTAAGATGTAACCTATCTTGCTTTTATTAATAAAGGAATGTGATTATGATTTATTTCCTTTTATGTGCCTGCATAAATTTGACAGAAGATTCAACTAGCTAAATGTTATATGAAAAATTACTAAGAGCATCTTCAATGGAGAACACCATTTTTATTCTTATTTGAGTCTCACACATTATTTTATAATTTATTATAATTTCTCATGAAATAAGAATAACATCTACTTTTTTTTCACAATGGCAAACCTTATTCTTATTTGGGTCCCACAACATCTACATTTTTCCACAATATCTACTCTCTTCTCATTTTTCTTTGGTTAATAACAACCAAGAATTGTTCTTATTTAAGAACAAAAGTCAGGAAATAAGAATGACATAGTAAAGAATAAAGTAAGAATGTTCTTATTTCATTAAGAACACCCTTAAGACCAACTATTGTGGTTACTCTTATATATGTAGGCTGTATAAATTAATTAAAATAGTTGTAATTCCGGAGAAATACAATGAAAGAATCCATCAAGCTAAATTTTATTACAAGACAGATTAACTTCTCTCGATTTCCGTTCGTCATAGTTGATATTTCACTTGGTCCGATAGATTTATTTGAAAAAAGTACATTGAGAAGTAAGTCTCACATCATATATCTCATTTTCATATATATTATTTAAATATTTATTAGTTTACTCCTCCCATTGCCGGTTGGCTGAAATTAAATTTTAACATTATATGATTTTAATAAGGGAATATCATGTTATGATTTGTTTCCTTTTACATATTATAAGAATAAGATACACCTCATTAAAAATATATATTTAAGATTCCTAATTTAGGTCTAATAAGTCATAATTATAATATTTGTAATTAACATGTAGGGTCCTCTATATGATTAATATGTAGCTCATATTTCTATTATTACAAAACAACCAAGTTTTTTATTTTAGATAAAATCAGCTATATGGATTGAACAATGTGTCATAATATTCTATCACATCATTAAATCATGTTTATTAAAAAAACATGGATCTCTAAGATTTTCCATTTAATTTATTATCTTTACAAGGATTTTTACTAGTCTCTTGAATACAACTGAATAAATCATCATTTGATGTTGTGGACTTTAGAATTATTACAAAGACTCTCTTAATGACGAATCTAATAATCATTAATGTCATAATTCCAACATTACTTGCATAATGTAGTAGTAACTCTGAGAAAGTTGCATAGTCGAAAATCGAGGCGCGACAATTAAATAATATAATTTCCTTCTATCTAAAGTCATGATAATTGGTTAATGTTAAGAAAGGATTACCTTTAAGGAATTGGTCCATGGTAGCCAAGGTTGGAGGTCTTGAAGTATCAACATGTCTATATGTGCGTTCAGGGGGATACATTTTTCTCTGACTAGTTCCTTGGATTGCATTTTGAAATAAACATGCTTTTATATTGTTCTTTCTATGAATAATAGTAATAGGTACAAGTTTAACACAAAATGAACCACTCAAGAAATTGATTCCGGGATTTTTGCACTGTGCAATGATCTAGAGGCTAACACATTGTGGAGAAAAAGTTGGGGACTTTTTTTTTATGTGGACACTAATTTTTCTAGCGGATAGACTTTAAGATAATTGTGTACCTTAAATAGTAATTTGACTAGGATGAGAAAATATGTAGTTGAAAGTTGAAATATGTCTGCTAACAATCTCAACCCTAAGGGAAAAAATAGATACATAATGCATGGTGTCCAGCAAGAAAAACATTAGAACAATATAAAACCCTTGTGTTCATAGTCAATTGGTGAGTTGAGTTCACAAGAGCCACCAAGAGATGTGCCTTCACACAAAGGCTATGTCATGTGCTATCTGTTATGAATAAGATAATCAATTGATACTTATGGACAATGCTCCTCTAGGGTATGTTTACCTCTAAATTTAGCATATGGTAAAGATGTATCTACCTTTAGTTTTCTCTAAAATGCATCATGATCTTAACAAATAACAAGGAAGGATATTGATCACTTTAGAGTAACCTTGTCCAAACTGTTTGTACTATAAGCCTAATTCCTTTTTTAACTGAGCCAAAGTGGCTTCTATTTCGTCAATGTTATCGTCAATGCTTTTGTTTCCCTTGTCGGCTTCACCTTTAGTACTGTTGCTGGGTGTCCCTTTCCCAGACCCCTGAGGTGTTTTATCATCGTTCCGGGCATTGACTTCTGGATCATCAATATTCAGTTCTTTCTCAAGGAACTCTACAAATTCTTCTCCTATTTCCTGAAAAGTAAAATTTTAAAAATTATTAGTCCACATGTAGATTTATGATATATAAGTTAGCGTATATTTAAGTTGATACGGTCATTGTTGTATATGATATATCAATTGTCAGGAAATAAATAGTCCTGGGTTCACATTGAAACTCGAATCTAAAACAGATAAAGCTGCAAGAGGCGAGTCTCACCGACAATTCCTCCCAGAGGCTCTTTGGCTTTCCTTGTGAAGCAGCATTGGCTTCCCAGTTCCGGAATTCATTTTGAAGATCTTTAAAGAAGTCACCTGTAATAACAAAACAATCAGATATCAAACACTACACGAAAGGAACTAAAGAAGAACTTTTGCAACATACTACAGACATCACTTTCCGATGTTGACAGATTTATATGGGACAAAATCGATGCCCATCAAAATTTGTAAGGAATGCAGGTTAAACTTCTCGTTGACATGATCACATGATGTTTACAAGAGAGTATTTAACTACCTAATGTTATTTGAACATCCCTGAAAAAATTACCTGCATCATTAAGATGTTGATCATGAGAAGTTTATTTTTAAGGGAAAAAAAGAAGTTATCTTCTTAAAATGACAGGATATAAAGAATTTGGAAATTCTCTCGCAAATAGTTAAAGGGAACGAATTAGTATTAGCAGAATGTGCAAGGAGAAGACAAAAACATAATCGAGGGCCATGTGTGTACAATCAAATCAAGTAGCTTTCATCTTTTATAATAAGAGAAAGATAGTGAAACTCTCAGTGGTATGTTGGTTAAAGTAAAGCCAATGCATCAAATTAAAGCATAGCCAAATAATATTCGACACGATCCTGAAAATTTTTAACCCCGCAAAATGTGCAAATGATCTGCTGAATAAAAACTTCTACTGATAACACTAAACTCAGCTGCACATTTGGCAGATCTCTAGGACCAAGTTCCAAGAGCACTAAAGCCACTTTGTTGTGTAACAATTAAAGAATGTATTCAAAAGCAAAGTTTGTAGACAGATATTCAAACAAGATTGCAGATGATTATAAATCTTTACCTAATCCGTAAAATTCTTCTTCAGTTTGTGTATTTGCAGAAGAATAAGATGAAAAATTAGACCCACGATCTCTAGAATCATATTTTCTGCGGGAACTTGAATTTAGCAATGTATTGTATGCATGCTTTATCCTCATGAACTTCTCCTGCGCCTTATCCTGTGAACAGAAACATTAAAGTACAGAAATATTTAAGAATTACATCTTCCTATGAACCTAAAGGCTAATCACAAATACATTAATTGAAAATAGAGTAAAAATTAATGAGTATTCAATGAAAATGAAATCCAAAATTGATCAGTTAGATCCTTGAAAAACATTATATTTCCGCATCCAACATACTTATTGCTCCTACTTTCTTCTTCTCTCTTTGTATGAAATTCCAATTTATGAAAGCTGGTTATTCACTCAGGTGATCATGTTTACATTTTTCCGGTTTCTAATTGTTATATTTTTGGCGAGGAGCCAAGGAGGAAATGAGGGACAGCGTTTCATTCATTAACCATTGAAGTGAGAGAAGTTTGTCATGAACATCACATAATTTTGGCCAGGAACTTCAAGTAAAAGATTGAGAGAAACATACAATAAACAAGGATAAGAGGGTAAGTCTCGGCGCAACGGCAAGGCTGCGTACCTGTTGACGTACAGGTCATGGGTTCAAATCCTAAAAACAGTCTCTTTCACTTGTGGGAGCCTCGTATACTGATTATATCTATTCTTCACAGACCCCACTACGTATATCTATTCTTTAAGACTACGTATATCTATTCTTCACAGACCCCACTACGTGGGAGCCTCGTATACTGAGTCGTTCTCTATACAATAAAGAAGGATAATTTGGTTGTAGGTTACTATGATAAACGGGGAATTTTCTTTTTCATATTTTTAAATAAAAAACCCCAAATTGCAGCAGCTCTGATTGTGCTGCAGCCATTTCAGCTTCCATTAGGGTTTTTTTTTTGTGATAGGAAATCAATTGGCGATGCAACACAGTATTGCTTATGCAATGCAATCTGCAATTTAAGACTGCTAAACTATCCCAAACAAAAGATAAAATCACCAATTATAAAAAAAAACCTCTAATCATGAACAACATCTATAGTTCTTTTCACACACGACATGGGGAAAAAACTTGATTTTTCACATAAGTGTTGACAAGAAAACAAAAATCCACAAATCAATTGATACCCACAAAGTAACATTACTAAATCTCTCAAACAACAACCTTAACATTTTCAACAATGAATTCAGCAAACAATAAAACATTCAGGATACATTTACGAGTTGAGTTTTAGAGAGGAAATAAGAAAAAATCGAAGGCTTCAATTTCCGAACCTTCAATTTCCCTTCCAAAACTCAACTTGCAAATGGACCCTTAACATACGAATTACCTCTTTATTAACATCTGGATGATACTTAAGAGCAAGTTTCCTATAAGCCCTTTTGATTTCATCAACAGTAGCAGATGAAGATACCCCAAGAACATCATAAGGAGATTCACCATAGCTTCCTCTAACAACAATCATTCTATTCCTTGTTTTCTTCTTCTTCTTCTCATGATTCCTATAGATGTAGCTATATGAATGTGAATTGAGGAAAAGGGGGTTGAAATCATTGGTTGTATAGCTGAATTTACAAGTGGGCATAGAAGAAGATCTTAGACATAGGTGAGTGTGAGAATAAGAATAAAACAAGTTTTTTGAAGTAAGAGGAAGAGTTAATACATGCATGTTATTCAACTTATCCACATATGTTTCTTATTGTTTCATATCTTATTACATTACTTTCTTATCATCCCAAACCTTTGGATATAGAATATTTCAATTTATCTATTTTTTGGTTTTCTACCAATAATAAAAGATCATATTTTAGTCACAATAATTTTATATAAAAATAAATAGACTCTAAGAAAAACAGGAAGAAAAAACAAGTATATTTAAAATAATTTATTGGCTAATTGTAAAAAGATTTTAATTTCATAGGTAAAGTAACAAGTAACAAGGCCAAAAAAGGAAAAGACATAATAACAAGAATAAGATTAGATGAGATTGATTTGATAAAGAAGCAAAAATAAAATAAAAATGTCTTGGCAAACATATGTGGATGAACACTTGATGTGTGATATTGATGCCATAGGCCAGTGAGGCCACCACCTCTCAGCTTCTGCCATCATTGGCCATGATGCTTCCATTTGGGCTCAAACCTCTTCATTCCCTCAGGTCAATAAGTGTCACTCTCAGGAGTCGAATTATTGACTTTTTGGTCTTTTTAGAGATCTAGCGAGACCTTATACTACTAGAAACAAGAATGCTATATATGACTCTTTTATTTGCATGTTGCATACTAGTTTATATGAGGTGAAGAGTTGAAGTTGTTATTATTATGATCCATATTTGATGCAATTTATGTTCAGTTTAAGGCACAGGAGGTGAATGACATCATGAAAGATTTTGATGAACCTGGTCATCTTGCTCCTACTGCATCCGTGGCAAGAAGGTAGTTTCTCGTATTCATAGTCACTAGATTCACTCATTAGCGAAAAAAATGTATCCATCCGACTTTTAATACAAGTGATACAAATGAATGAGGAATGATCTATCCACGCGACAATGCATATAATATGGTTGATTAAATTTCATGTGTATGCTTAATTTGAAGGGATCTGGAGGCATCACCATAAAGAAAACTGGGCAAGCTCTAGTTTTCGGCATCTATGAGGAACCAGTGACTCCTGGACAATGCAACATTGTTGTTGAGAGGTTAGGAGATTATCTCATTGATCAAGGCCTCTAGACATGGATCATTCAATATTTGATGAACACCCTTTGTTTTTTTTTTTGGATACTTAATACTACACTAATGTTGTTTTCAATTTTGGTCAGAATCTTGTACATTTCAACCCTTAACTTGGAGTTGTGGTAGACAATAACCATGTGAAAATTAAAGGTTGTCCATTGTTTTAACACACAAAAATGTTACAAAGAAATGAAATTTCTGAATTTTCCACTTTAATAATGTGATATTAAAAATTAAAAGCTAACATACTATCTCTGACTCAACCAATACATTAGCTTTCAATTGTGTTACTGATTTTTTAGACTTTTCTATCATTAAGCTGAATTTTCAGAAAATTTTATCATAGTCC
This sequence comes from Lupinus angustifolius, assembly GCF_001865875.1. NCBI lineage: Eukaryota > Viridiplantae > Streptophyta > Magnoliopsida > Fabales > Fabaceae > Lupinus > Lupinus angustifolius. The sequence goes on from NC_032014.1 coordinate 32,453,886, forward strand.
TAAAAAGACAAAAGAAACACAACATCATAGTTTTTAAAACCATCATAGTCCTATATATACTGTATACTGTATACTATATACTATAAATATAGTAATTGGAACATGAATATGAACAGTACCTGAATGTTAATTTTAGCTGTATAAATAACAAAATTTCACATCCAATTATACTATGCCCTTAGCTTACACTTACACATCTGAAGAGAGGGAAAAGCATACTTCTGATTCTGTTATATAGAAAAACAGAAGTATAATTCGAGCCATATTGTAACATAACTCTTGAATACCTTTTAACTTTTTAAGTTCCTTCTTTAATATTTTTGGTTTTTGTAAATCTTGTTTGGGAATTGTTTTTATCAGATACAAACCAATTAGAACTGAGTTGGGGTTTCATTATTATTAACAAAGAAGCTCAGCTAAAAAAGAGGGAAATGATGCAGAGTTTACACTTTACAGGTACCATATAAAATTTGTTACTCTTGCATTGTATTATAATGTCAATATATGAAAATTCCATGGCCAATTTTTTCATAAAACAATGGGAATCTTCTCATTTTTTTGCTATTTAGTTTTCACACTGAATAGATGGTAGAAGCCCGTAAGGAGAGTTGATCAAATGGAAGTTAGTCCAATTCCTAAAGAAAGAGAAAGACCAAGAAAAATCAAAGAGAAAATAATTAAGAAAGACTTAGAGATTAATGCTTTGTCAAATAATATGATTTTTGATAGAGCATTGTAACATCGTTTGATACGTGTAGCCGACCTCACAGAGTGGGATAAATGATTGGTTGTGGTTGTGGTTAGTTTTCACACTGAGTATGCATTTGCAGATATTTCACATTGGAGAGCAGGAATAGAAAGAGCTATTAGCCTATAGGCTATAACTAACAAGGTAACAACCATAGAGTGCTAAATCTCTTATGAATCTATCTTAAGTTCATCACTCAACACCTTCTACTGTGGAAGTAATTTCTTTCCATCTCCTTAGAAGATTCTGTGGACTTGTAAAGCTTACCCATCACAGCATTCTTGAAATTAACAGCTTCTTGAACCTGTGAGCCAGACCTATGCATTCTAAACCCACTCAAACTATTACCAGACTCCATCATCTCATTGAGCGAAATCCTCTTCCGAATTTGACCAGGTTCCGGCCTTTGCTTCGGAGCACTATGAGACCTCAATTTGGCCTTGAAAGACTTAGTACTAGCCATGTAATTTGGATAGTTCCCATATTCCCTTAGGAACAAGTAATCAGTGCCCACAGTCTTTGGTGTTAAAGGTGCACCACAACTACATGAGTTTGTGAACCTTGGAGTGCTGTGTGCTGTAGAGGAGAATCTGCATTGTTCTTCTGTTAACTCATACTCCGATGAGTCGTTGAAGTTCCTGTGGTCTGGTATGGATAATCTAGCTGGTGTAGCATATGGAATTGGAAGTGGAGATGAAAGTGTTTGGAATGAAGGGACATCTCCAAAATCTGAAATTGAGGTGTTAGTCCTTCTAGACCTTGAATTAGGCCTGCTATTACCAGTGTCAACTTCCACAATTTTCGGGCTCCCATCAACACTATTGGTGTTGTTGTTGTAGTTAATTGGGGTATCAAATGAGGAAGATAGCCTTCTACTGTGGATTGGAGCTATGTATTCACTCCTATTGTCATCAAATATCTCCTGCGAAGATTTCAATTTTAAGGCGATGAGCAATTTAGGAAGCATGGGCATGGCACATAATAGAAATACGATATGAACACGGGTATATGGCGATTTCTTAATGTATAGGACACGAGACGACTACGATAGAAGATATGAAACTAATATAAGATTGAGATAAAAACACAAATCTCAATTATAGTAAAATTCTAAATTATTCAATTGTTGTGACACTTTCTTGGATAACTGTATAAAAATTCAAATAGTAAATGTGAAATGCAGTTAAGAGTGTTCAATATAGATACATGTTTGACACAAACATGACACATGCATGACTATTTTGAAGTGATTATGATTCATAGCGAACAATTACTATAAATTTAATGTAGCAACTATGCGAGTGACAAATTTGTTTGTTGCATATAATGTGAATTGTAGCTGCTATATGAGATGTGTACCATGGATCTTCTTGCTCGGTTTTGGAATCTATATGCTTCATTTTTCGTACTAATGAGGCCGCGAGATTTGTGAGACCGAACAGTAGCTTGAGCTCTAATAAGAGCCTGCATACTGTGCAGTGTTGCTGTTGCTTGCTTCCTCACTAAATACCCTCTCACAAGTGCCTGTAACTTCACCAATCCTTTTAATGCTCTCAGTGCCTTCCTCGCCTATTCACAACCCAAAATAGGAAAAAACCTATGTCAATTATAGTATTCCACATAGCAAAATGAAAATTTCACATCAAAATTCCTGACACAAAGATGTTATCACTCAAGCTCATAGACAGTTGACAAAGTTTACTTTGGTTGTCTACTGCCCAACACAACTTTCTCCTTTATCGGGGCTTATGACTATATCGATTAAGTTGAACATAGTTCAAATCATGCTATGGTTTGAATATCTATAAGTAAAAACCAGAGTTTCAAAAATGTTGTGACGCGGTCGCAACATCTCAATTGTGCACAACAGGCCATGATTGCAGATCATATTTAGCAGCAATTGGCTACACCAGGCAACATAACAATTGCGACCATGGTTTTAAATCATGGAGCTAAAAGCCTAGAATTTGCATATGACTAGTTAAACCAAAACGAGTTCTTCTTTGTGCTGTATTTTGGAGACATAATAATCAAAATTAAACATACCAAGAATCCTCTAAAGAGGGTCTGAATCTTAAGAGCAGCACACATCTTATCTCCACCACTAAACATGGTACCTCTGTCATGGCTGGTCAGCCTAACCACTGCCACAGCAGCCTGTGCTGCAGCCACCGCAGCATTAGCCGCGGCTGCGGTGGCTGCAGCAACAGCAACTGCATGCTTATTCTGTTCCTTATCTGTTTCTTTATAGAAAGATTGTAACCAAGCTGCTTCAGCTGGAGAAAGGTTGGGTGGTATAGTTGCTGGATTGTGACATAAAATTCTAGAATTTGAGTTTTGTTTGTGTTGTTGTTCTTTGTCACTTTTTATGCCAAACAAGTTCTTCAACCACCTTGTGGCTTTTCCCATTGTCATAGTGAGAAGAATCAGTTTTTAAACAAAAGGGTCTTGAAATAATGAAAACTACAACAATAAAAAAGACAACTTGGTCATGGAATTGAGACAGAAGGAAAGGGTCTTGAAATAAGCCTTTTTTTCATTTAGTGGAAAAAGGTGAAACATTGTTAAAGAAAAAGACAAAAGAGAGGGTGAAGAATGTGAATGTGAATGTGAAAGAGTAATATAATAGTGTGTGATATTATTGGACTTGTACTGCAAATGAAAGGGATGAAGAAAGAGAAAGTGGAACAGTACAGATTCTGTACATAGTTACTTTAGGTACATAGTTACTTCAAATTGTTGAGTGGTTCTGAAACATAGACTTAGTTTATACTTCAAATTAAGTTTCTTTAACGACATCTTTAAAAGCTTACAAATGAAATTTATCTAAAAGAGGTGTTCTAATTTATTCAATTTGACGTTAATAACGATAATAAGTTATCGAATCTCAACAAGTACACCATTTCGCTTTTGGCAAGTATGCTACTATAAGACCATTGGACCTTAGTGGATAATAATATACTATCCATATGTTTGGATGCTTCATATCACCACATCACACAATATGATGTTGATCTAGTGATATAAAATTTTGCTATATTTTTAGGAGTATAATATCTATGTACTGACAGTGTAAATATTTGTACACAATCAATGTATCATCTACCGTTCATTTGAAATATTTTTCTTGAAAAGTCAATCATGATTGAAAACAAAATGGTGGATGATGCATTGATGGTGTTAAAAAATCTTACACTCACAGCGCATACATTTTTTCTCTCTATTTTTAGAATGATCAAGTTATAATAGTTTAATTCTTATGAGCGATACGTATTTTAAGAGTCTTTAACAAAAACGATGAGATATATTCTTGATAGTATCAAAAAATGTCACCAAATCTTCTTTCCTAAAATATATTATTCAATATGTTGGATGTTTCATAAATTTATAATTTAAATACATTTTTCAATCAATCCTAACAATTAACCCAACTAATAACACACTTTCTAAGATAAAGATGTGATCCCATTTTTTGATATTTTAAAAAATAATACATTTTATATTCTACTTCCCAATTATATTATTATTTATTATTCCTCCATTTCACTATATATTTTTCAATTTCTTTTTAATTTAGTTGTAAATGTATATTAATTAAAGTTATTTTAGTTAAATTTTACTTAATTTTTACATCATTTATTTATTTTCTGTAAATTGTTTGTAAAACTTTAAAATTAAAAGTTTTGGAAGGACAATCACGCACTCTAACAACTAAATGTTTACCCATAGTACAAAAATATTTAGGAAAAAGTTGTTGGACGATAATTAGTTTGATTTTTGTTATTGTGAAATATGATTTTAATTGTATTTTAGGAGTTATAATATAAGAAAGATTTTACACATTTAAGAAACGTAGGTAGTCATAGAAAATTGTTATTTCTCCTATTATTTTAGTTCACAAATACTTTTATTTATATCAAGGTGAAATGTATAATGTGTTACTAATAATTTATAAGTCAAACACATAATCTTGTTATATTTCTCTTATTCATGTATACATTATCAAAGAAAAGATAAGTTAATTAATAATTTAAAACAGACCAAATTAACATGGTTTGTATATACTGATTATAGACTAAAATATCACATAAAAAACAATTAAAAAGTTGCAAAGCAAAAACAAGAAAAGTCAAAAATTTCCACTGACCCAATGTTGGAACTTAAAAAAGAAAATAAAAAGGAAAACGTTAAAGAGAATAAGCAAAGAGTGAAATCACTGTCCACATCTGTTTGGTGGAGCGACGTGTCCTTAAAAAAGAAAGATACCTTGTCAGTGTCTTAAGATTCCTCACTCTGCAAATTCTTTACACTTTCTGTCAATTTATTAATTAAATTTCTATTTGAGTACATTATCATTAAAATACTCTTAATAAATAATTGTTGAGAATAAAAAATATCCTGGTACAGAAAGATAAATTATCTCCTACAGCTACTAAAATCATGATATGTGTTATATTTAATTATTTTCTACCAAAATATTTATAAAACTAAACAAAACAGTACATATATCATATTTTTATTGGGTGCAGAAAATAAATTATCTTTTATTATGATGAGATATTATTTTCTCATTAATTGTTACCAAATGAATAAAGTGGTGTGAATCCATTTTCACAGCTGTATTCTTTCTTGTTTGAGCTTCCAAATCCCAAAACCCAAACAAAGTTGGCATGAAATGAAAAGGTTATTTGCTCATAAAAAGAAAGCCAATCATGCATCATTCCTATGCATGTTGCTATGTTTCAGCACTATATAGAATCATAGTTCAGCATTGAAGTATAACCAATAAAAATGATATCGTTTTCTAGCTATATTGCTCCCTGCAACCCACAGCTTTTTTGTTATTGCTTTTTCACTTTTGGGTTTTCAAAAGATCTTTCACCACCTAATGGAATAAACTTCTGTATCATAAAAAAATTTCAACTTATGTTTTTACCTTTTAGTGTCCCTTTTGTGCAACTTTGAAACCAAGTAATGACTTTTAAGATGGTAAATAAAGAGCATAATAGTACTTTGGTGACTAATTTGAAAACTTAAAACAAGCCATGTTCATTATCAACTTATTTTGCAGTATCCTTTTGAATCCCCAAATCCTCTTTAGACTTTAACATCTTCTACAGACAAGGAATATGTCATCAGAAAAGATGTATCCATCACAGTTATGACTTCTGTATATTATCATTACATCCTTCATTATTCATATTTAATTATTATTGACTTCTCAAAAAACTAATTCAAATAAGTGATAAATAATATAATAATTGTGTATAAATCTTTATGCTAATAATTTATAAATATTACACTCATATATTATATAGGATTTAACCTTGTGCAATTTATATGTACTAATTTTGACTAGTTATGGTTTACCTTTCTCTTTTGTTTCAATTTATTACTCCAATGATGGTTAAAGATAGATGTGACTTTATATTAATATAAACAAGTTTTTATGTGGGTTTGCAAAGAGAAATATATTTTGATCTGTATTCCATTTCTTACAGGATTATAGTTTCATGCAATGCAAAGAGTGGCACGGCTAATGCATCAAATAATGGATCATTGATATATCTTTTTTGATTAGTGCAACAATTCAACAGGCTAAGAAGTATTTTTGTTGTACCAGACAGCGATCGGGAACCTCCAATTATTAGAGAGTTCTATTGTTACCAGAGTATGAGGAGAGTAGAGAGTTATAAGTGAAACGTCACGTCTTAAACCAAAATCTTCAAATATTAGTTCTATGAGTCTTTTTCACTTATAAACATCACATCAACTAAGTGTTCTTCACAATGAAGTTGATGTATGTTACAATAATTCTATATATATAATAATTCTTATATTTGATCCAACCTCATTTTTTACACATGCATATATGAAATATGTTAAAAGAATCATCTCCAGTGTGTGATATGCGAGTTCTTGTTTTCTTTCTTGCAGTAAAGAGTCATCACATTATATTTAAAGGGCAAAACTTTTACTACAAAAGTGTTTATTATATTATTTTTTCTTTAATTCTTATTCGATTTCTCTCCCAGAGAGGATCTTGAACCATGAAATATGTTAGAACCTCTGCTTGTGGGAAGGCCCAAATGAAGCAAGATTTGGGCTGTGGGTGAACCAAGTCACTCATAGACCTAAGCCTTTACATGTTTATGTAAAGAGAGGTAGGAATGGAAAAGAAAATAAATGTGTTGTAAGTTACTTATTGATTGAGTGAGAAGCCTATTTTTGAGAAAGGTGGATAAATGCACTTTAAGGGTTAAATTATATTACTCTAGATTATTTAATATGAAGAAGGATTGAGATTATTATACTTGATTAATAAATTTATAATCAAGCTTGATCTAGATTAATGTACTTTAGCCTCCAAACTCTAAAGTGTGTGCATAGCTACACTTTAGATGAGCCTGACATCATGTTTGTTAGGCATAGAGAGAAAAGTCTATGCTTAGTTTCTCTAAATCTTACAAATTCTGCATGGTGTTTGATGGATTCTCATTGATTTTGCACCTCTTGGTCAAAAACTAAAAAATAATATGGAATGAGACACGGTTGAGGATAGATCATATTTTTTTGCAGCCAAATTGGAGCATTGAAGTGAGCAAAACCCAAATTGATTCATTGATTGGTGCTCAAATGATTCCAAAAGAAAAGTGTGTAATATATTATAAGCAGCCTGCATTTCCTTTTCAAAACTAACTACTCCATGTTTGTTTAATCCCAAATATGAAAGTGCTATTTGCCTCATTATTTGGATGATATAATGTGTGAGTCATTTCCACCTCAAAGTCAATATTACACAATGTAATGATGTTACCCTACCTATTAATTATCTTCCACAATAGGAACATGACATTGTTGCACTATGCATATTAACCTCATAATACAAAATAACTTTAGGATAATTAAAATGCCATCAAAAGAGAAAAACCTTCATATCTCACTTTGACAAACACAATTGTGATAACAAAAATATCAAATGAAGAAAATTGATAGATGAACTTAATTTTTCAACCCTTTGACAACTTCTTAATTTATCAATGAACTTATTTGGTTTTATACATTTTTAAAGAACAAACATGTCTTCCACCTAGAAGCATAAACAAATCTGATTTTGACCATGTCATTAGAATTTGATTCTTTCTCTTTCTAACCCCACAAACACAACACAGTAATAGTTGTCATATTCTGACCCACCCATGCGCATGAACAAGAAGAATCTCATGACTCTCCGAAACAAACAAACAACCACTAACACCTACTTCTCTTCTTTTAAGATTCTCCATCGACCCATTTCTTATTTCCTCCTAAAGTTTCAAAATTTATCATCTCTTCACCATTTCCCTCACTCTTTCACTGATGGGGAGAGCTGAGGTTGTTTCCGCCGCTGCAGTTTGTGCTACGGCGGTGCTGGTGATGCGCCACCTTATGAAGAACTCAGGGAAGTGGGGTGAAGTGTTGAGAATAGTGAAAGAGTTTGATAAGCAGTGTGGGACCCCAATTCAGAAGCTTAGGCAAATTGGTGATGCAATGGAAGTTGAGATGCATGCAGGTCTTGCTTCTGAAGGTGCTAGCAAACTCAAGATGTTGATAAGCTTTGTTGACAATCTTCCAACAGGGTTAGTCCACATATATATATATATATATATATGTATGTATGTGTATATATATGTGTGTATATATATGTTCTTAACTTCCTTAGTTAACTTAATTTCCAATATCAATAGTATATGTGGCTTCTTTTTTTGTAATTTGGTAGAAGTTATGTTATATAGATTTTGAAGAGTTAACACATAGTCACATATAACTTATTTGGGTTTATGACACTCAATTTGGTACGGAAGATATTCACGTGTAACAATTTGTTCCCTGAAAATTTGGAAAATACAAGTTAGTTCCTGAAGATTTCAAGTTAGTCCTTTTAGGGGGATTAATTTGACCCAAGTTGAGATTTTGAGGACCAATTTGAACCTTTAATTCTCCGGGAACCAAATTGGTGCACGCAAATGTGTTTGAGGGAGCAAATTGGGTGTGCACTCAAATTTGGTGTTACTTTTATTTTGACATGCTTAGTGAATTTCTAGTTAACTTTTCATAATCCATTTATAATGATAATTCTGAGATTCCTGATTAATTGATTGTTGCTGATCGGATAACTAGCTATATGTGACTGACTTCTGTTTTTTTTCCTACTTGCCTTCAAACAATTCTTTGTTCATCAGCCATGACAATAAAAATCACTTTTTTTCCTACCCAAAGCGTATGATTGTTTATATTGTTGTGAAGATTTTAAAGACAAGATGCAGAAAGAGAAAATTTGAATGATTCAGTATTACATTGTATTTCAATTTTCTATCATATGAACTTGTAATTCTTAAATGTTCCTTCCTTTAATGGTCATTCTTTACTGTCACATTGTTTATAGGGATGAGAAAGGACTCTTTTATGCATTGGACCTTGGTGGTACAAACTTCCGTGCCCTCCGAGTGCACTTAGGTGGAAAAGAAAAAGGTGTTGTCAAAATAGAGTCTGAAGAGGTTTCAATTCCTCCTCATTTGATGACCAGTTCTTCAAATGTAAGTCTGCTATGAGAAAATCTATCAAAAGCATTGAACTTGCATATGTTCTTAGATATGTTAGTTATGTCGTTACAGGAATTATTTGATTTTATAGCAACATCTCTGGCAAAGTTTATTAGTTCTGAACCTGAAGAGTTCCATCCTCCCCCCGGCAGACGAAGAGAACTCGGTTTTACCTTCTCATTTCCAGTAAGTCAAACATCAATTGCATCCGGGGCTCTATTAAAGTGGACAAAGGGTTTCCATATTGATGATGTGGTAATTCTTTTTGCTTCGATTCTGTTATATTCAATTTTATTTGTATTGCCATTCGGTTATGCTGATCATGATTATGGTGCATACACATGAGTCTGTTGTCTCAGCACATAGACTAACACATTATTTTGTTGTATTAAATGTTATGATCGTAGAAATTTCTATGCTAACCTTATTGTGGTTCACATATGTTTCGTATGAACTCTTCACAAAGAGAGAACTCTCTTCTACTAGTTTTCTCTTAATTTTCAGCTATTCATATATCGACCGAGCTTTGTAATCTGATGGTTACTCCTTTAATGTATTCTGTTTGGGTTGTTGGTAGGTTGGAGAAGATGTGGTGAAGGCTCTAACCAAGTCCATGGAGAAAGTTGGTCTGGATATGCGTGTTGCAGCTCTAGTCAGTCCTACTTTCCTCTCTTTACGATCCCCCCTCCCCCCTTTAAAAGCGAGGCTTTGAAAATGACTCAGTTTGTCTGACAGAAATTTTGGACTGATGAGGTTTTTCAGTTTCAGAGTTTAAAAAAAAACTGCTTACTTAGTATCCGAGACCGGAATGAAAACCTATCGTGATATGATGTAGGTTAATGATACTGTTGGAACATTAGCTAGAGCCAGATTCGGTGATCAAGATGTCATTGCTGGGGTGATTCTTGGTACTGGGACAAATGCAGCATATGTAGAGCGCGCACAAGCAATTCCGAAATGGCAAGGTCATCTACCAAAATCAGGAGAGATGGTTAGTAGTTTATGAATATGTATGACACTTATTTTCGTGTGTGATAGAACTGTGTTTACCATTGTTGTAAGAGGCAGGCAATGATTAACTTTGTGTCAAAGCACGCTGATAATTTACTAATTCTGTAGGTTATAAACATGGAGTGGGGTAATTTCCGTTCCTCCTATCTTCCTCTAACAGAGTATGATCATGCTTTAGATAGGGCGAGCTTAAACCGTGGAGAACAGGTAACGGTTATCTATCATTGATTTAAATGACTAGTGTGCACCTATAATACTCCCTCTATTTTGCTGCAGATTTTCGAGAAGATAATTTCGGGTATGTACTTGGGGGACATTGTAAGGAGAGTTTTATTGAAGCTGGCCGGAGAAGCTGATTTTTTTGGAGATACTGTTCCTCCCAAGTTGAGGATTCCTTTCATACTTAGGTATGCTAATTTGTCCAACCAAACATTCACTTTTACCTGGTCAACAATGATTCAGAAACTTTATCCTGTTTATCAATTGTTTTGATTTGTAAAGTTGAGCAAGTTAAGATGCATGCTCTATTAAGGCTTATTCACATATGCCATCATAGTATCATCTTTTTAATTGAAAAGAGTATTGATCCCCTTTTTCACTTCTAACTCATTTCTCAAGATTTCTAGACATAAAAATTGTTATGTTTAAGTCCCATGTCGGTTGAATATATGAGTAATGAACATTTCTAATGTAATTTGGTGACCCTCCAATGAGTTAGTTTAAGGGGTGGATTTAGGCCTTGTTATTTTAAAATGTTTTATCCTAACAATATACTTTTTACGAGTATAAAAAGGATGGTCTGTGCATGAGGCTCCTACCTGGTTGGGTCTGGGGATGGTATATGTACGCAACATTATCCTATAAAGGAGAGAGTCTATTACAGGATTTGAACACGTGACTTTCAGGTCACAAGGCCACAACCTCACCTAATCTCACTGTCATATGAGTATAATATTTGAATAAATATAAGAGAATCATAAAAACCTATTTTTATATTCGAATTATTGATCTTACATTTTCATCTGAAATTGGGATCGAAATTTTGTGAAGAGTGGAATGGCAATCGGCATTGCTCCTTTTTCTTTCCTTCCTCTCTATTACCAAGCAAGTATATACACGGTTTTCACTCTTCATTTTCATTTCCTTGTTATTAGTCTTCTTTTGGATGTTTAAGCCAGGTTGAAATTGATAGGAGTAGGTACTATAACCAAGTCCCAAGAGGACATATTTACTCCATATCGCCCGAGTTGCTCTATTTGATGTTAATCTGCATTGTGACCTATACTTTCATTGTTATTTTTTGCCATTTATTTTCATGTATATTGAAACTTTCAAAGTTTTCACATCTTTATGGATGTATAGGACACCTGACATGTCTGCCATGCATCATGACACATCATCAGATCTGAAGGTGGTCGGAAACAAACTGAGAGATATATTAGAGGTACAAATGCTCTTTGACCATGTTTGTACATGAATATGGTTGTCGATTCGCACATTTATATCATCTAGTTAATTGTTGTTCTTGAATTGGATATAAGATGCAAGAAAGTTTGATGATAAATTGAACTCCCAGGTAGAGGTTGGTGTGCATAGAGAACATGATGCAAGAAGATGTTATGTCATCTTCTCTTTGGTTCCACCTCTTTTAGTGGAACCAAAATGTTCCAATTTTTTGTTCTGGTATATTGTTTTGTTCTATTTATAAAGTGCACCAAACAGGACTCATATTTTGTTGCATCTTGTTTTGAAACATTTACCAAAAGCCACCTTAGCATCTGTTGTTTGTGACCTTTAATTATAGGACAAACAAAAGTTGGTATTTGTCCTCCTCCATGGAAAGTGACTATTTTTTTGTCATTTTTTCCCTTTTGGTCAGATCCATAATACATCCTTAAAAGTGAGGAAGATTGTTGTGGAACTCTGTGACATAGTTGCTACTCGTGGGGCTCGCCTTGCTGCTGCTGGTATTTTAGGCATCCTTAAGAAAATAGGAAGAGACACAGTTAAGGTTGGGGAGAAACAAAGATCGGCGATAGCATTAGATGGAGCCTTGTTTGAACACTACACTAAATTCAGAACTTGCTTGGAGAGTACTCTAAAGGAGTTGTTAGGAGATGAGGCATCTGAGACTATTTGCATTAGGCAGTCTAATGATGGCTCTGGTATTGGAGCTGCTCTCCTAGCAGCTTCTCACTCAAATTATTCGGGAGTGGAAGAGTCCTGAAGATGTGTATAACGACGCCATGGAAACAAGTGTGACACTAGTTTCAGTTTGTTGCATGAGAAATGCTAGCAACACACTGTTTTTCACACTTCATTACTCGGTAAAGTTCATGCGGGAGGTCCAGCACGGATTCGATCTAATAATAGAGAATGTGTTGAGGAGAGCATGCAAAAACATGAGTTCCTAACATTGCTCTCTCTCCTTTTTTCTTGTATTTTAATAGATCTACAGATTGAAGCAGCAAAGCACTAGTTACTGGTCCTATAGAGCTTTTAAGTGGAGGGATGACCAAGTCTACTAGGGCATTATTTGGTTACATTGTTTGTCTCTGCCATTTTAAGGAAGGAATAATAAGGGATCCATATGTAAACTTGACTTTTGACAGTGTAACCACTTTCCAATTATAATAAATCACAATTTAATGTACTGACAGGGGTAAAAGATTTTGATTCAAAGCTTTTGAGTTATCCATCAAAAGTTTTTGGTTTATTGTTTATTAGGACTTACATTGCTTTGAAAACTTTCTATTTTGGTTATCCTGTCTGAACAAAAAAACTGATTTTTTTAGCAGTGATTACTACTTTTTCAACTATTGCATGTTCATGTATACCAAATAAGTACATGTTTTTGCTCCCTACATTTACTGCTTTCACTGATTTTAGTTCCTATATATATTTTTTGAATTTTGCTTTTGGTTCTCAACTTCCACTTGTCATTTTGTCAAATTGATCAAGAAAATATTAAGTTATTAGATATTTAGATCAATTGATTTCATTCGATTAGGGTCATTATGGGTACTAACTTATGTTTGGTCTTACATTAAGAGTGAATATTCATTTTGGTTCTACAAAAATACACCTTATACCGGTGAATGCAAGCCACTTCCACTACTAGCAAGCTTATCTGTGCACATTTCATTCTCTATTCTATATAGTTATACACAAGGTCTCCTATGAGTTTTATTGACTCAGATTCTGACCTGAAAACTGGTCATTTTGGAAGCCAACTTTGTTAGTAACCTTCCTGCATCACTGTCAGCTTTCCTTTGTACTCCATCTAGTTTTTCCAGTTGTGACAAAACCTCAGATAAGATAAGTAATGTAACACACATTTGTAAAATAAAAGCATAAGTAAATTTATGAACATCAATACTAGCAAAATGAGATGGAGAAAACAAATGTTGAAGTTGTCTTAAATGTACATTAGAAGATGCTGTAAAAAAATTTACATCGCCATAACATATAATTTGAGATAAACAATGACTTTATTATCCTAGGAGGTTTGTTAAGAAGTTTTTGAAACATTATCAGCTGATCTAGGGACCTGCTTCTTCAGAAGCATATATGAAGGAAGGAAATAAGGAATGATCAATGCAATTCCGAGACACAATAACGCCAATGCCACAACCCACCAAGCTTTGTGGGGTATGCCTAATAATAGTTCATCACATACTGTTGTATCAGCAGAAGAATAGAATATTAGTAACAGAGGAAATTAATTGTATCAACACAAGACAGAATATAGGAACATGCATCAGATAATTTATAAGTGCATAATAGTAGTAATGAAGTATAAGATTCGACACTTGTTAGTATCAAGATTATTAATATACTATGCAAAAAATTACCTATATTGAAGATGATAAACTGCCTCTCTTGTATATAAGGTTTTGCTGGAACCCCCTCTGGCTCCACAGTTACAAGTACGTAGGTTTTGTCCTGAATTAAGTCAATATTGTTAGAACAAAACATTATCAAATGAAGTTTAAACAATCTGCTCCGAAAATTTGGACTAAAAGTCTTCATATTATTGTTGGACCTGGTCGCTATAGGACTTAAAAATTAGCTTTTCAGTGTTGAGTAATCTCCTGTTACTTTTGAGCTCCATACTCGACTTGTCTCTCTTCAGTTGTAAGGAAAAGCTAGCAGGTATCTGGTGTTTTAGTTAGTGTATGTCAGTCTAAATGAAAGATATATTGCAAAGAACTGAAAGAGGGCACAATGCACATAGTACATACCGAAGCTGGATATGATATCTTCACTTCATACCACAGATGGGGTTCTAGATGTTGTATATGATAAAAACGAGATCCACCTTGTAATGGCAAAGTTTCTTGCCACAACTCTTCTCCAACATTCAAAATTTTGTCCTCAACCCTATGACAGTGAGCAATTGATTCCTATAATTAAGTTAACAACATGAAGACTTCTTAATTGAAGAGTCCAAACGCTTAAACATTTGAGGAGACATGATTAAGGACTTTTATATACTGACATATTTCCCAAGCAGAGGGCTGGGCCATTCATGATGATGTGGAGAATGCAAACCAGAATAAGTTTATTGTACATGTAAAAGTGATGCATTGATAACAAAGATGATACCCAAATCTTCACCTCAAACCTGCAAAGGTTTATGTATTTTTAATAGAAGTAAAATAAGCTTATTACAACAATCGTTTTGCAACATGATCAGAAAACGACACACAAAATATAACAAGATCAGCGAATGACACAAGATAGTTACTTAGAACAAGTACCTCGAGGAGCCAACACTTGTTATACTCTTCTTTGTGGAATAAAAAGAGAATCAATATTACTAATCACTTTCCCTGGTTCACATCCAATTTTAGCTTGTTCTTGTTCCTTTGCGGAGAAATGACAAGGTAGCTGCTGCTGCAACAAAGACACTGCAAATGGGTTGTTTTAGGAGTGGGGCTGTCTCTCAACAAGAGGGAGAATGACATCATTTGCAAATGTTTTAACTCAAATACTGTACAAACATACTGCATTTATTAATGCCACGCATGAAAGCATTCAAACACGCAACATTTATTGTCAGCGACAATACTGATGTTGTAGTTGAAAACACTAATTTCAAGTGATGGTGGGGCTACAGGCTACTTACAAAAAAAATTATCATTCTATCACCTCATTAGATCCCAGTTTTCACCTCTACCAAATGGTCCAAGAGCTAAAAACTAATATATCATATACCATTTAGAGTAAGGTGCACACACACAGGTTTAACGTATCAACTATCAAGAGTCAGGGTATTCACAATTTTTGAGTCTCACAAACATATCTAATATATTTGACACCAGTCCTTCATCAATGAAATGCACACTGAGTAATGTATTAATCTGTAGATGAAATTCGAAATAAAGTAAACCTAAGTCATGAAGTACATCACAAATTCCCAACCTAACATCACAAAATGCATCCAGTCATGAAATAAATGTTCATTTTAGACATAAGTAAAGTCCAAATCGAGATTGGTAATCTACCACTACAACTAAATTCTAACAAACACAGCTTAGACCAGTGATTTAAATTGCATTCCGCAAATATAATTGCATCCACGATATTATGGTTTTGGGAGTCTCCGCAACGGCATGGCTACCGCAATTGCGCTCGTATCGGCCACATTTTGCAGAATTGTGACATCATTATCGCAACCGTAATTTAAAACACTGACTTTATTTAACTATAGAAGACAGCATGTGGAGAAGTGGAGCTTTACGAAATTACTAAAGGTTAAAGTGGATAAATATATATATATATATATATATATATATATATATAGTCATCTGATTATTGATTTGCAGAAACAAGAATCAAATTTAACTTCACTATCTTTTCTGTTAATCAAAAAATAGTGGAATCAAATATAAAAAAGGCTCCGTTGATCTTCAACTAACTGCAAATTGAAATTCCTAATTCTGATAAGATACGCAGAGTCTTCTTCCAATTGAAATGAGCAAAACAAGAAGAAGAAAACAATCGGATCTAAGACAAACAATGAAGAGTGAGCTATATAGGTCACTCAAACCTGCTTGGTTCAATCTGTGTAAAGATTTGCAATTAGGATCGGCAAAAGCGAAGAATGAATGAATGAAGATGAGTTTTGAATTGATAAATGAGAAACAAACACGATGAACAATGAAATTAAACGAAATGAGAAGTGTGAAAATGGAAGAAAAGATGAAAATTATAGGATTGAAGAACATACCTGTAGTGTTGGGAGAGTGAGTTTCTGAGAGAAGTGATGGATTGAGATAAATGAAGAACTTAGTAATTATTATCATTATATTCTTAATAATTCTGTCATTTTTCTTACGGTTATTTAATTTTTTGGGTACCCATGGTATTTCTTACTTTTTGATAAAGAACTAATAGTTTTCGGGTTTGTGATTTATAATAAGTGTCGCTCTCAAGAATCGAACACATTATTAGTTTGTGGTTACTTAATTGCATGCTATTAGTATCTATTTCATGTCTGTCTCTCTGGCCTGAGTATCTTTATCCTTCAAGTTGTGTGTGTTTTGTTCTTTCTCTCAATATCTTCATGTGTGTACAAGAAGCATGTTTGGACTTTGGATTCATTAATTCCTTCTCAAATTTGTCCATGCCCATCATAAAACTTACATTAGTATCATGATATATCCCCTCAAAAATGGTATCACAAAAATACAAATTTTGTATATTAATTTACATTTTGTTTAGGGCCACTCCTATTTTAAATTATAGACCATTCTTTATTATTCACATTCACCTTAGTTAAATTATCTTTACTAGTTTACATATATTCATTGGATTTGTTGTGTTTAAATTTATACCAAAAAGGTAAATACTACAAAAATAAAAGTAAAAGAAAATGTTATGATATTTTTATCATTTTATTTACTATCTTAAAAGTAAACACAAAAATAAGAACTTTCTTTCTGGTATTCGAGATGATCCTTGTTGGAAAAGAAAACTCGAAAACCTTTTACACTTGTCAGTGTATATTCTAAGAGAAATTTTTTTATCTCTTAAGAAGGGGAACGTGATCATAGAAACCAACATTCTTGTCACCATTTGCAAATGGATCATTGCAACATTGCAATATTTTCAGAACCTCTTTCATTGAAGGCCTACTAGTTGGTAATGTTGCAGTGCACATGACACCAAGTTTGAAGATTCTGCACATTTCATCAATGTAACAAGCTTCCTTAATTTCTTCATCAAGAACATCTTCTATGTTGCTTTCTACTTCAATGTAGCGCCATGCCCATTCTGCAAGAGATGAGTGTTCATCTCCATGGTTTGCTTCTTTTCCTGTTGTTAGTTCCAGTAGTACAACTCCAAAGCTATATACATCTATCTTTTCATTCACTCGTGTTGTTTGAGCATATTCTGCAATTCATGTAGGAAATAAAATATTGAAATAGAATTCTCGTTTTGGTAGAGAACCGTGAATTAGTTCCTGCTTACTAATTCGTTGTTCTTCTGTGAATTGGTTCCATTTATGGAACGAACCAGATTTTCATATATAATTTAAGTAAAAGAAAGAACAAAGAAAAATAAGAGTAATTGCTGATGTACACTACATGAATGAGTTATAACAAACAATAAAAAAAATTACGGAAAAAGGTTGGGCGGGAATAGCCCTATTGAGTATACCCCTACCATACCGATAGTTGGCAGGGTAACATACTGCGTAGTATGTACCCGTACTAAAGAAAAGTGTGTGTCAAGTGACTATGAAATAAACTTCCAGATTAAGGGAGCATTTGGAAGAAATAAACTTATGAAAAAAGATTATGACCTTTCTATAAACTCTTTTTATCTGATTTCAATAAGCTTATGAAAAAAGAGATACTGAATAAGCATTTAAATATTTAATTAATTTACTCAAATGGACAATTTATACTAATAAGATGTTGGTCTAACGGTGTAAGGTTCTGCTAGATTCTCAGGATGATCAAAAGGTCAAGAGTTTGATTCCTGTGAGCTACAATTGTGGGAGGGACAATCACACATCCTGAAAGGAATTAGTTTCTTACCCAAAGGGGAGGGATACCCTTGGTAGTACCCAAAAAACGGCCAATTTATATCAATGAAATAGGAAATAGAAAATTTAACACTACCAATACATGTGTTAGTTGTTTTTACCTGGAGCAATATAGCCAAATGTGCCAGCCACAGCTGACATGGTAGCAAGTTCTTCTGGCTTGATCAACATTCTAGCAAGACCAAAATCAGCAACTTTTGCATTGAATTCAGAGTCCAACAGAATGTTACTTGTTTTCACATCTCGATGAATAACCGGTGGCGAGCAATCATGGTGCATGTAGCACAAACCTTGGGCAGCTCCAATGGCTATATGCAATCTCCTTGGCCAATCAAGGATACTATAATGGACTAAAGCTGAAACAGCTGATGATGACTTATTTTTATTTTGCAGCCACCTATCAAGGCTATGGTTTGCATGATACTCATAAACTAGGAGCAAACTATCCTCACTTGAGATACAACATAGCAACTTGACAATATTGTTGTGCCGAATATTGCTGAGTATTTCAACTTCTGCAAGAAATGAATCTTCAAGCTTCTTATCTAACCTTCTGCTACGAGATATCTTTTTCACAGCAACATAGCTGCCTAAAACATCGACAGCAACACGGTATACTTCACCATATCCACCACTGCCAATGATATTATGTTCGGTCATCGATGACACAATGCTTGATTTTGTGAAACGCAGCCTCTGGAAGGAAGTGAGCTTCCATGTCTTACGCAACTCTTGCTTTCTTTTTCTGTAAAATCTGATGACAAAGAGTGATGACAAGAGAGCCACTAAGGAGGCCAATACCATCACGGTTATTAACAAGGCATGAGATTGAGACACAGATGAACCATTACTTACCCTTTGAGGAGCAGAACTGCACAAGGTTAGGTTCAGTACTGTGGTATCAGCACAGAGACCAGAATTGTTCAGAAAGCTCCTGAAATATGCAAGGTTTTCAAAATCACTTGGAATCTTTCCTGTTAATTGATTGGAAGATAGATTGAGATTGGTTGGTCTCATAAGGGCTAGTTGAGGTGGAATTTGGCCAGAAATTTTGTTTTCTGACAAGTCCAATATATTAAGCGCAGGTAACCGACTAATTGCATCCGGTATCTCTCCGGATAGTTGGTTGTGGCTCACATTTAGAGATGTTAAGGACTTCCATGATATTATATCTGATGGAAGTGGTCCTGTGAGCTGATTCTGATCAAGCAAAAGAGTTGTTAACTGTGGAAGAGATGTTAAATCATGTGGAATACTTCCATTGAAGAAGTTGTTACTTGCACTAAACACCACCAAATTCTTCCATGAAGACACTTCACTTGGAAGTCTACCAGAAAAATGATTGTAACTAATGCCTAAATCGGAAATACTCAAAGAAATTCTTTCAGGAAGCTCACCAGTGAACTTGTTCTGATTTACCTTAATTGTTGACAAATTCTTTAATGTCCACAGGCCACTAGGAATGTTGCCAGAAAACTTATTATTTTCAATACTCAGAAATTGCAGGCTACTGCAATTTCCCAGTGTTTCTGGCAACTCACCACTCAGGTTATTGTCATAGGTAGTTAAACCAACAAACCTCCCATTGTAGCATAAATTCTGTGGAAGCTCTCCACTGAAACTATTAGATGCAACCTGAAATGTTTCAAGCTTTGAGAACCGGCCGAAGTTCGGAGGAAGATTACCTGATAAGTTGTTGAGAAATACAAGAAAATCTATCAGATCTGGCAGAAAACCAATGCTCTCTGGTACTTCACCTGATAATTGATTCATTTCCAAATTCATACTTGTTAACTTTTTAAGCTTACCAAAATCTTCTGGTATTTTCCCGGTGAGATTATTCTGTGAAAGATCCAATTCTATTAAGTTGAATGATTCAACCACTGCAGGTATGTCCCCAGATAGGCTATTTTTGTAAAGATAAAGTATGCTCAGATTCTTTAGCTTCAACAAACCATTAGGAATTTGTCCACTTAAACCATTTCCTGATATATCCAATTTCTCCAATGCCACCATTTCTCCAATAGTTTCAGGTATTTCACCAACCAAGTTGGAGTCATGCATATCAAAGACCTTCAATTTGCTCAACATGGTCAATCTTGATGGCAACTTTGTAGGAGGGAGCATGTTATTATAGAACATATAAAAGGTTTCAAGATTGGACAAGTTTCCAATTTCATCAGGTATAGTACCATTAAAAGGACACTGATAAAGTTGAAGATTTGTTAGCTTCTTCAACTTCCCTATACTCACTGGAATATCACCAGAAAAGTTATTGCCACCAAGGCTAAGAAAACTCAAGTTAGCCAATGTGTCAATATCATCAGGAATCTTACCAACAAAGTAGTTCTGTGATAGATCAAGATGCTCAAGCTTGGGACAGTTATAGAGAGATCTAGGGAACTCACCAGGAATATAATTGAACTGAAAATCAATGTATGTGAGGTTTTTGAGGTTACATATAAAAGGTGGTAATGTTTGAGTGATGTTGGTGTTGATCATGACCAGTGTAGTGACTGAGCCATTGGTGCATTTGATCTCTGGCCAATAGCAATGTGAAGAGTTTGTTGTAGTCCAGTGACTTAGGAATGGAGGGTTCTGAAGGTACTGTTTTATCCTCAGTAGGACTACATGTTCTTGATCATAGAGCAGTGACTGAGACTGTGAGTGTGCATAGATGAGGAAGAGGAAGGAGAGAAGATAAAAAAGTGTCATTTTGAGACATGATAGAACAACCTTTGTCATCTGGTTGACTATGTTGTTTCTGGTTCACACAATGTTTTAGTTCTCAACAAGGAGCTAAGGTATGATTTTCAGTGACTTTTCTTGTTGCCAACTAAATTTTGCACACTGAAATTGTCTGGAATATTGAGTAGTAGCTTTCAACCTTGGAGTTGCACTTTACATATCTATTATGATGCCAAATTTATTAGAGAAAATGACGTATACACCGACAATGTAAGAATTTTTTACACCACTATTATATAATAAGTGTGCCCAAATAAATTTGCAATTTTAGGTAAAGTTGGATGGAGGTGTTAGAATATCACAACATGGTGTTAGAGTATGAAAGATACTAGATTTAAAAATGAACATTTTAGATTCATGAAAAGAAATACATAACATTACCCTTATTGTTATGAGAGTAATATAAATTTTTAAACTAGAATTATGGGGCAACCAAATAATTCTACAGGTATAAGCAAAAATTACAACTACAAGCCTTGATGTAATTATGCTTCCAACCTTGTGAGTGGTGTTCCTTTACATTAAATTGAAGTTTGAATACTTTTTGAGTGTGAAAAAGTTTGAATGTTTTTTGTCGGATTAGTCAAGTTTTTTGTCTTACTCTTATTTTTCTATTATTATATGAACCTTCCTTAGAGTCATAAAGTGGCAACTAGTTCAATTATTTAGTTTTGTTTGAATCCAAAGAGCACAAAACTTTGACCATAATTCACGTGTGAACAAGAGTTATAATATGCTATTCTAGAAGGATATCACCTCAATTTGCACTAATTTTTAGATAAAATACTTTATAATCGGTAAGACGTTAGATTAATGATATAAGGTTTTACTAAATTATATAATAACAAAAAGTTAAGTGCTCAATTCCTTGGAACAACACTAGTTGGGAAGGACAGCCACACACTACAAAATTTCATACTAAAAGGTGAGAAAATATTCTTAGTAATACAAAAAAATATAATCGACTCTGAACCGATATAATTGATAATATATTCATCTTATAAAAACTTTGCATATGGTTGTTAGAATTGATTTTTATTAGTTTATGATGGACTACAAATAATAATAGAAACGAAGGGTCCACAATTTCCATGAAGATTGGTATGCACAAAATCTTCAGCTTCAAGGGACCACCCAGCTTTTTGTCTATTTTCGTGATGCTTTTCTTTAGCATATAATTTTTCTACAATGGATTTTGATATAAATAGTGTATCTTTATTTTAATTTCTGCTATCTGATTTGTATTCTAACTATATTCTCTCTTAATTTTTTTAATGAGAAGTTACTAAACTAAGGAAAAATGTATACTTTTTTAGTGATGAGTATTTAAGAAGTGATATATTTAAAATATTAACATTAAACATAATATTTATCCATTAAAAAACATGATATATGAAAAACATGCCTTAAAAGGCTTTCATGTAATTTAACAAATATAATTTCTACATTACTCTGTCATTTTTAAAAGTTGACAAATTAAGTTACTATTTTATTTTTCTTCCTTCATAAGTGATCAAATTGTTTTTGTGTCTCTTTTTTCCACTCCATCTCATCTTAATTTCACTTTTTCATTGCATTCTCATTTTAGAGTTGGGAAAAAGGATATATATATTGATACTATAAGATCTTTTTATAATGTTATTGTATTATTTATCTTTCATTTTTAATCGTTATTAACTTTTAAATAAAAGTAATGTAAATGAATGATGTATAATGTACTAATTGTATATAAATCTTTACACGTTAGAGCATCATATTACTAGATTTCCACTGTTTTGTTTATTGACAAGTAGCATAGGAGAGGTTTCAGAAAATATCTAACTTTAGGATTTTTGTAGTGAAAATGATATTATTATTGGGTTTTGTTACATTGTTTCAATGAAACGGTTATTAGGCCTATGAAGATATTTTGGGGTGTAGACATCATGGTCATTGTCATTGAGACACTAAAGATCAGGTTCATGTTCATTTGAAGGGTGGTGCTAAGGAGGTATTATCTCAATCACAAGTGTAGGTATTTATAATGAATGAATAGTTGCTTTATGGATAAAACCAACTGTCGTTTCTAGAAATCGAACTTTTCACATTTTGATGGATCTAGTGAGAACTTATATCACTAGACTAATGCCTTGATATCTGAATTTTTTATATGTGAACTCAATATATTTTCTCAAATTAAGACATGTGATATTCTGAAATTTCTTTAAAAAGTTGCTACATTTACAAATGTGATGAAGTACTTCTAGTTCATGCCATCTTCCATGCAGTGAGAAGAGAAACATTGAAGAAATATTGAAGGATTAGGTGGGAGTAGTTCCTCCCCTCACTTTTTTGTAGATTTTTTATATTAATATCATTCATAAGGATGGAAAGGAAATAGAAATATTATCAAAAGTAGCAGAAAGATAAGTTCTTTGATTATGTTATAAGCTTCAGGTTTTGTAGAACCTGTCTCTCCTCAAATACAAATACATGTTCCTAGGTGATGCAATCATTCATAATGAATGTGGATGTTCCATCCTGCATCTATTCATGAATCAGACCCTGTTCGGGTCACGTATATTCGTGAACCAGGGGCTGTTTGAGTGGTTGCATCTCGTGCCTCCTGCATCTGTTCATGAATCACGGGCTGTCTCGGTGATGCATTCTTCGAATATTTCTGGTTGTAGACTTGAGTGATTAAAGGTTGCCCCTTAGTAGATTGAGACACAGGTGAATCATTATTTACCCTTTGAGGACCAGAACTGCACAAGGGTAGGTTCAGTACTTTGGTATCAGCACAAAGACCAGAATTGTTCAGAAAGCTCCTGGAAAATGCACCATTTTCAAAAGCTTTCGGAACCTTTCCTGTTAAATGATTGGAAGATAGATTGAGATTGGTTGGTCTCAGAAGGCCTAGTTCAGGTGGAATTTGGCCAGATATATTGTTTTCTGACAAGTCCAATATATTAAGGGCAGGTAACTTGCCAAGTGCACCTGGTATCTCTCCAGATACTTGGTTGTGGCTCACATTTAGAGATGTTAAGGACTTCCATGATATTATATCTGATGGAAGTGGTCCTGTGAGTTGATTCTGATCAAGCAAAAGAGTTGTTAACTTTGCAAGAGATGTTAGATCATGTGGAATACTTCCATTTAAGAAATTGTTACTTGCATTAAACACCACCAAATTCTTCCATGAAGATACTTCAGTTGGAATTCTACCAGAAAAATGATTGTCACTTATGCCCAAATCTGAGATACTCAAAGAAATTCTTTCGGGAAGCTCACCGGTGAAATTGTTCTGATTTACCTTAATTGTTGAAACATTCTCTAATGTCCACAGGCCACTAGGAATGTTGCCAGAAAAGTTATTGTTTTCAATTCTCAGAAATTGCAGGCTACTGCAATTTCCTAGTGTTTCTGGAAACTCACCACTCAGGTTATTGTCATAGGTAGTTAAACCAACAAACTTCCCATTATAGCATAAGTTCTGTGGAAGCCTTCCAGTGAAACTATTAGATGCAATCTGAAATGTTTCAAGCTTTGAGAACTGGCCGAAGTTCGGAGGAAGATTACCTGATAAATTGTTGAGAAATACAAGAAAATCTATTAGATTTGGCAGAAAACCAATGCTCTCTGGTACATCACCTGATAATTGATTGATTTGCAAATTTATAGTTGTTAACTTTTTAAGCTTTCCAATATCTTCTGGTATTTTCCCACTGAGATTATTCTGTGAAAGATCCAATTCTATTAAGTTGAATGATTCAACCACTTCAGGTATGTCCCCAGATAATTTGTTTTTGTAAAGATAAATTATGCTCAAATTCTTTAGCTTCAACAAACCATTAGGAATATGTCCACTTAAACCATTTCCTGATAAATCCAAGTTCTCCAATGCAACCATTTCTCCAATGGTTTCAGGTATTTCACCAACCAAATTGGAGTCATGCATATCAAAGACCTTCAATTTGTTCAACTTGGTGAAGCTTGATGGCAACTTTGTAGGAGGAAGCATGTTGGTGGAGAACAAATACAAGGTTTCAAGATTGGATAAGTTACCAATTTCATCAGGTATAGTACCATTAAAACTACACTGATAAAGTTGAAGATTTGTTAGCTTCTTCAACTTCCCTATGCTCGCTGGAATATCACCCGAAAAGTCGTTGGCACCAAGGCTAAGAAAACTCAAGTTAGCCAAGGTATCAATGTCATCAGGAATCTTACCAACAAAGTAGTTCTGTGATAGATCAAGATGCTCAAGCTTGGAGCAGTTGTAGAGAGATCTAGGGAACTCACCAGGAAAGTAATTAAATTGAAAATCAATGTATGTGAGGTTTTTGAGATCACATATAAAAGGTGGTATTGTTTGAGTTATATTGGTGTTTATCAAGGCCAATGTAGTGACTGAGTCATTGGTGCATTTTATCTCTGGCCATGAGCAATGTGAGTAGTTTGATGAGTTCCAGTGACTAAGGAATGAAGGGTTCTGAAAGTATTGTTTTATCTTCAGTAGGACTTCTTGTTCTTGATCATAGATCAGTGACTGAGACTGTGACTGTGACTTTGCATAGGTTATGAAGAGGAATGAGAGAAGATAAAAAAATGTCATTTTGAGACATGTTGGAATAAACTTAGACATTTGGTTTATTATGTTGTTTCTTGTTCAGACAGTGTTTTTTTGCATACTGAATTTGTGTGATATTTAATAGTAATTGGATTTGCACTTTCTATGTTCTAATTTGATGCCAACTTTATTAGTCAACATTAATAGGGATACATGCACAAATTATTCCCAAAAGTATTTCTAAAAAAGGATAGATGTAATGACAATAGCATATTTATAAATTTATTTATGTAATGAATATTATATATATATATAGATATATATATATATAGTATTTAGACTTTATATATAATTTGTTTTATTAGTCCAATAATGAATTTTAGGGATAGACTATAATGACATCTTATATAAATTATTATAGAAATATATAAATATAATTAAATTAAAAAAAAATAGGTAGAATAATGGTTAAGGAACATGGAAGCAACTAAGGGGATTGGTGGTGAATGTGTGACCCCTCATGGCCCACTATGTTAATGAACCCAATTTTTTAAAATAATTTTTATTAGAATGTAATATCTTTATACTATTAGTATAAAAATATATACACGGGTACACAATCATTATATTATTCATCTTTTTTTTAAATTATTTTTGTTCAAGAATTAATAATGATCAAACATGACTGTATGTAAAACCCATATATTATCAGCGTATATATTGTTTTTTCTTTTACTTAAATATCTTACTATTTTATGTTATTCATGTGTTTATTAAATCATATTATGATTTTAGTATACCTTATAGATTTACTTTTATTTCATATGGTAAATATAATAATAGAAAAATATGGTTAAAACTTTTGGGGTCATCCAATTTTGGAATTTATAAAAAGAATATTGCGTGAATGCACCAAACATTAATATAAGGTTTATATTAGAAGTATGGGGCAACCAAAACAATTCTACGGGTATAGGCAAAATAGTTCAGTGTGAAAAAAGTTTGAATGTTTTTTGTTGGATTAGTTAAGTGTTTTAGTTTTATTCCTTTTTTTCTACTATTTTATGAACCTTCCTAAAGTCATAAAGTGGCAACTCCTTCAATTATTTTTCTTTTTGCATCCAAAGAGTACAAAACTTTGACCTCAATTGTGACCAAGAGATAGCTGAATATTCAGTCCACGTGATGAGACAATGGATTTTTATAAATTAACCAAGATCTTTTTAGTTTCAGTGAGATTATTATAGAAATTATTTCTCTTTTATTAACCTATTCAAACCATTGTATAGATATGTTATATTGACTATTTTTGTATGAGAAATAAGTATAATTTTTAAACAAAAAATGATGACATGTGTAATTAAGTTAAATAAAATATGATATATTGTCTAAGTTTTAAAAATGAGAATTATTTATGTAATTTTACTAAAATTCAGGTGTATTCTCTGCAAATTATACAACAATGTTACTTCAAGTTGCAAAAATATCTACTGAGTGATTTTTACATAGTAAAAAAAAAAAAAAAAACAAAAAGAAAGAAGAGAGAGAGAGATCATTGAAATCTAAAACTTTGAACACTATACTTTAACATAGTGACTGTGACTTTATTTAAATGCAGGGAATCTGGATCCATTAAACTTATATATCAATGTAAAAAGAGACAGAATATAACAAAGACAATATTACATAATTTTAGTAAGGAAGCAAGACAATATACATTTGAAACAATGTATCCAAATGAGCCAAACAACATGTTACATGGTCTCAAGTTCCCTTGTCTTGATCAACATCATAGCCACACCAAAATCAACAACTTTTGCATTCAATTGAGAATCCAATATGGCATTGCTTGTTTTCACATTTCTATGAATAAAAAGTGGTTAACAATCATGTTGCATGTATCTCACACCTTGAGCAACCCATATGGCTATTTTTAATCTCTTTCGCCAATCAGGGAAAAAATGAACTGACCCTAAAATGAATAAGGATTCTCTCTAGTACTGGAGATCGAGAGATCTTGTTTCTCCGTTTGTTTTTAATAGCAAAGTAAAGAAAAATGATAAAAATGTTATTATTTTGTTTTTCGTTTTTGTTTTTTTAGCACTAGTCTCTCTGATACTTAAGATGATACTTACTCGGCTGATACGGATGATGACTTTCTCTTGTTCAGCTACTAAACTAGGCTACCGCTTTCAACATACTTACATACAAGCAACATAGGATTCTCATTAGAGATTGAGTTTGTCTCTATGTCTTTTTATCTAGAATCTTATAGGCAAATTGAACATTTTTGAATAAATGTAGTTGTTAGAAAATAAACAAGTCTCAATCAACAAGTAAAGTAAAATATAAAGCTTGGAGTGTGCAAGTCCAATTGCCTTAAAGCATTTTGAAAAAGTAGCAACTCTCAAACACAACAACTCTTGAAGAAGACAAACTCAATCTCCCACCTTGCGAAAACTCGGTCCGGGATTCGTCGAAATTTAAACATGATATCAGAGATCATATAGCAAACAGAATTATAAATGGAGAAACCAATCTAGACAACAGAGAAACTGAAATGAAAATGGAGGAAAAAAACAGTTTTTTTATTACTTGACTAAAAAATGAACAAAACTAGGAGGATATCTCAGTTATTAAAAAGCTAAGAATTCTGAAGAACTAAGCCTAGTAACTGTCTCAACTAATCCTAACTCACTGTCTCCGGGAATTCGTGAAGATCGAGATGAAAATTCACTATTGTATGCTTCACTTGACCTACGGGTTCCCGAAGTTAGGATTTGAAGCAGTGAGATGTCACAAAAAAATGGCTGCTAAAAAAGTCCCCTGACAAATTTCACCTAAGGTTTTATGTTGATCTGAAATGAGTGCTCAAGAACCAAACACATTCTTCACTATTGATAGGCCATTACTCATGATCAATCACAGAACATTTGCTGGCAGATAGGACCTGTACTAAATTGGCTTGGACACTCGGTGCTTCAAACGTGTGCGCTTAGCGCTTGAGGAACTTGACCAAACTTCAAGTTTGCATCAATCTCTTATACTTTCCAGCTTCATTCTCTGCTCTCTTAAATTCCTATAATCAAGACAAACAAGAAATGAGACATTTTGATTGAAGTTCTCATCAAAATGCACTAATTTCCATGACATGCCTATTGATCAGAAAAGGAAGAGCAACTTAACTTTCTTAAGGCAAAAAAATAAGTAAAAAAACTTGTCTTGAGGGATGAAGTTCACTCAATTTGGCTCAAAAGGTGAAAAACCATATTATTTGTGAATCCAAGGTTCAAGTTTAGTCTTATTCTTCTTATACACATTGAATTGGAAAATTAGGAGATGCACATAATAATTGAAAATCTACCACTCTATTTATGCTTTTATATTATTCAAATAGGATTGATTAGTAAACAGAAGAAAAAGGTTATAAACAAAGCAGGTACAATAGCAATACCAAGAGAGGTTCAAATCAAAATGATCCTCAACAACACTGTCTCAAAGCCTCATTTGTATAATGCTGGATTCCATGTTCTTCACTCTTCCAAACCATGTTGGCTCATTTTACAGATTTGATGGTAACAACACCCAACCGAGTCGGTCTCCTTAGAAGTGGTTCATATTCACTAATGCACAAGGCTCCTCGCGACTAGTGGAGTATGGGAAGAGTAACTATATGAGGTCTTACCTTACAAGCAGAGAGGCAGTTCCTAAGATTTGAACATGTGATATCAAAGACTCGACCTCTTCAATATCCACTATCACTATCAACAAAATCAAAACTGTGCTGCCTTTTTGAATTCTTAAGAAGGGGAACAGCATCATATTTCCCAACGCTCCTCTCTCGAAAAGTAAATCCTTCTCCGCAGCGGTGCAATATCTGCACAGCTTCCTTCATGGAAGGCCTACTAGCAGGTTTTGTTGTAGTGCACATAATCCCAAGTTTGAAAGCACTGCACATTTCATCCACATTACTGAGTTCCATTACATCTTTGTCTAGCAGTTCTTCTATATCGGTTCCTAACTGAACATGGCGCAATGCCCACTCTGCAAGAGATGAGTGTTCATCTCCATAGTTAGCTTCTTTCCCAGTTGTCAGTTCCAATAAGATAACCCCGAAGCTGAAGACATCAACCTTTTCGCTGACTCGGGTTGTTTTAATATATTCTGCAATTCAAGAAACCAAACTTGAAAATCAGGTTCAGATTAAACATGAGAAAGTAGAGAAAAAAACACAAAATTTAGTATGAAAATGAAAAGATTGGCATGGCATTCACCTGGAGCAATATATCCAAAAGAGCCAACAACATTTGACATGGTCTCAAGTTCTTCGGGCTTGATCAACATCCTAGCCAAACCAAAATCAGCAACTTTTGCATTGAATTGAACATCCAAAAGTATGTTGCTTGTTTTCACATCTCTATGAACAATAGGTGGTGAACAATCATGGTGCATATAGCACAAACCTTGAGCAATCCCAGTGGCAATTTTCAATCTCTTCGGCCAATCAATTACAACATGGTGGACTGAACCTGACATGCCGGATGACTTACTCTTCTTGCATAGCCACCTATCGAGGCTTCGGTTTTCATGATATTCGTATACAAGGAGCATAGAGTCCTGATTGGAGATACAGCACAACAACTTCACAATGTTGTTATGGCGAATATTGCTCAATATTTTAACTTCGGCATGAAAGGAACTCTCTAGCCTCTTGTCTAACTTTCTGTTATTCCAAATCTTTTTCACACCAACATAGCCTAAATCATCGACAGGGACGCGGTATACTGTGCCATATCCACCACGGCCGATGATATTATGTTCTGTCAATGATGAAACTATGTTTGATTCTGTGAAACTCAGCCTTTGAAAGGAAATGAGCTTCCATGAGTTATCCAATCTTTGCTTTCTTTTTCTGAAGAGTCTAATGATCAAGAGTGATGCCAGCAAAGCCAATCCAAAGAATACTGCTATCAGGCTTACAATCAAAGGGAGAGACCAAGATGAACCTTCGGTTCGCCTTGGAGGACCGGTGTTGCACAAGGTAAGGTTCAGTGCTGGGTTATCAGTACAAAGACCAGGATTGTCCAAAAAGCTGCTGGCAAATGCAGATATTCCAAATTCGCTCGGAATTCGCCCTGTCAAACGATTCGAGGACAGATTGAGATTGGTGAGTATAGGAAGTTTAGAAGGAATTTTTCCAGAGAATTGATTTTTGGACAGATCAAGCTGACTAAGGACAGGTAAGTTACCAATTGTATCTGGAATTTGCCCGAAGAATTGGTTTTCGCTCAAATTAAGAGTCACTAACGACTTCCACGCAATTATATCTGATGGAATTGACCCAGTGAGATGATTCTGGTCTAGCAAAAGAGTTGTTAGCGTGGAAAGAGTTGCTAGCTCTTGAGGAAAACTTCCATTGAAGAAATTCTTACTGGCATTGAACACTACAACATTCTTCAAGGAAGATACTCCAGCAGGAATTCTACCCGAAAACTGATTGTAACTTATCTCGAAGCGTGAAATAGTTGAAGATAATCTATCTGGAAGTTCACCAGTAAACTTATTCTGACTCACCATGAAATTTAACAAATTGGAAGATTTCCAAAGACCACTAGGAATGTTACCCGAAAACTGATTATTGTAAATTTTGAAGTCCTCCAGGCTACTACAATTCCCTAGTGATTGTGGCAACTCTCCACTGAGATTATTGTCATAAGCAGTAAAATTAAGTAACTCACCATAATAGCATAAATTCTCTGGTAGCCTTCCTGAAAATTTATTGGAACAGATGTGGAAGGATCTTAGCTTCGAGAATCGGCCAAAATCAGGAGGAAGAGTACCTGATAAATTGTTGAAAAAGACACGAAAATCTTTCAGATACGGGAAACGGCTTATGTTTTCTGGTATCTCCCCTGACAACTTATTTGTAGACAAGCACAAGCCTGTTAACTTTGTGAGCTTTCCAAAATCATCAGGTATTTTCCCTGTTAGATTATTCTTCGTGAGATCGATAGCGGTTAAGTTTAACGCTTCAATCGCATCAGGTATCTCTCCAGATAGACTATTGTGTTGAAGATATAGCTTGGTCAGATTCTTCAGCAATAACAAACTTTTCGGAATCTGCCCAGATAAATTGTTTTCTGACATATCCAACTTCTCCAATGCAACCATTTCTCCAATGGTTTCAGGAATTTCACCAACCAAGTTGCAGCCATACATATAAAACACCTTCAATTTGCTCAACTTAGTCCAACTCGATGGCAAACTCGACCGAGGGAGCTCAAAGTTAGAGGACAAATCCAAGGTTTCAAGATTAGACAAGTTGCCAATTTCATCAGGATAAGTTCCATTGAACAAACAATATTGAAGTTGAAGTACTCTAAGATCCTTTAACCTTCCAATACTCACAGGAATATCACCATAAAAATTGGTTGAACCAAGGTTAAGATACTGCAAACTAGACAAACTTTCAATATCTTCAGGAACCTTGCCATACAAGTTATTCATAGACAAGTCCAAATATTCAAGCTTGGAACAATTATAAAGATATCTTGGAAACTCTCCAGGAATAGAATTGGCACTGAAATCAATATGTGTGAGATTTTTGAGGTCACATATGAAAGTTGGTATTGTGTGGTTGATATTACACTCAACAAGAGATAACCCAGTAACAGAATCATTGGTGCAGTTTAGTTCTGGCCAAGAACAATGATAAGAGTTTGATAGGGTCCAATGACTAAGATATGGTGGGTTTTGTAGGTACTGTTTTATATTCATTAGGACTATATGTTCTTCATTATACATATCAGAATATGATTTTGCATGGTTCAGGATGAGAAAGAAGAATAGAAGAGAGTATGATGAGAATTTCACAAAAGATTTTGATGATTTTTTCATCTGAAGAAAAGAGTTTTGTTACAAAGGAAGAAGGGAAAACTCTACACTCCAATGCTTAAGTCTAGACATAGAAAAAGTTTAGAATTGTTGCCTTAATTCCAAACTTGTCATTCATATACTATATAGAGACAAAAGAGTACCTACTTCTATCTACCATGTGATCTATTTCACGTACCGCATACTACGTATCGAGTTTTTTTACGAAAGAAGTATTGTAATAATAATGTTTTGCTGAATACTAAAATTAGTATCGTGAACCATATAACTATATATGAATGGTTGTAGTGTCATGGTTAATTGTAAATTTAAACTGAAAATTTATGAGTAATATATTTTTAATCCATTTGTTTTTGGTTAAATGTATAGAAATTTATTCATTAAATATGTTATTTTTAATAGACAAATACTTTTTCATTTTTTCTTCTAGTTCCTGTGTGCGGTCAAAAAAGGCAAATCCATCTTTTTAGTGGGGCTTACATGTTAGAGGTTATAGAAAAACCATTTATTGTGATATAAAAAATCGGCTCCATCTTTTATGTTATTTTATGTATCAGGAGATATGATTGGTTAAAAAATATTTAATTATTATTATTTTTAATCAATTAGGGTAATGATACATAAAATATAAAAAGTGAGACAATAAATGTGCTTCCGTAAAAATCATACTTTATATACATATACAGTAAATAATTTATATACATATACCTTCAATAATTTGTTGGACATTGAGGCAAAAGTTTAGAGCTTATAGATTTATTTAGATTATAAAATTAGAGTTTAAGAGTTGGTTCACCATTCTCAATTCTTTTATCTAAGAATCAACACACGTGAAGTATATAAATGACAATAACATATAGAGAATAAAAAAATTATATATAGACAATAAAAATGTATCAAACCATTATTATCATTGTATAACAATATGATATTTACCGACAACATATTGGTTTAATAATTTAAGGTTCCGCTATATCATTGGATGACTAAAAGGTCAAAAGTTCGACTTCTAAGAATGACAGTCATTAGAAGAAGTAGTCATACATCTCAAAATGAATTAATCTCTTACGTAAACTTATGATATTCATATTCATGATTGACAGAAAAAGAAAAGGTTATCTATTCATTCTTCTTTATATGATACTATTTTTGGTTTCTCATGAACTCTCAAATGTTCCCACATAGGCATGAGTTAACGTCAAAGATGGAAAAAGCATCCTATGACCATACATGAACCTTACAATGTTTGTTGTATTCTCTACAATATAGATAAAGAAAATGACCAAGTAGCACGCCTTTGTTGAAAATTCAAAGTAAACTTTGGGAACACATTTCTTAGAAGACTTTCGTTGTTTAAATATTATGAAGATTTCATTTAAATAACATTTATCTTATCTTTATACAAGTTATTATATTCGTTTTAATTTGTGAAGGAAAGTTTTGTGGGTAGATACAAAAATCACTTCATAATCTCAATGTCTAGTAAGAAATTTGTTCTCTATATGTTAAAGGGGATCTCTTGGTGCACATTATTAAAAAAAATAGTGATGTAGTGCCCAAAAATGGAAGACCTTGACTAATGCACATATTCATTAAATGAATTGCATTGTAATGAAAAATTATTACATATGACCAATGTTATATTTTTATCATTCATTTAGAATAAACTTATTTAATTTTAAAGAGTAATAATATATATGTAATGTCAGTATAAAGATTTATACACAGACAATATCTCATTTCTCATTCATTTATATTAAAAAAAATAGAAATCAATGATAATAAAACATAAATATTGGATGAGACAATGAGAATATATAAAACTCATATTATTTGTGGATATTTTTTTTTTCTCAATTTTAAATCATTATTGTATTATTGAGGATTTGGTTTGGATAATCAATCTTAGACTGAAATAATTTATCTCTTTCCATCAAAGAGTTTCATTTGACACAAGTTTCAATTGGGTTGCAAGCCAACAGATAGATCCAACTGAGAATGATTTCCTTCTAGTGCTAATAATAATTGCTGCAAGAAAAAAGTGCCTAAGGATAAGACTAAAACCATTCCCCTAAGGATAAGTCAAGAGATAAGAACACACAACCTTAACCAATTTCAATCAAGTAGAGGGTTTGTGCTTGGAGTTAGTCAAGCACTCATGTACAAGGTTTCAACTTAGATTGTTGGTTCTCAAAGTGATTTTTTACCTTCTTCCACTTGAATACTATATGGTAACTATACAGGTGAACTTATACCTCATCACTTCTTTTATCTTAAACTTTGTATCACTCAATAAATTAATATGCTCGTTGTTTTTTATTGATCGGAAAAATAAAACATAAATTAAATATATATTAATTTTACATTTTTTGACTAATGAGAATGAAAGAGTACATAAAATAGTACAAAATTTAGACCATATGCTCCCACCCATGAGATGAAATGCATCTTACACCATTCTAATTTAATACTTTTAAATTGCAAGCTTCATATGAATAGGAATAAGAAAATAGATAAAAGACTAATGGTTTAAAACCTAAATTAAGTCAATCTACCCTATGGAATAGGTAGAGGTAGCTAATGATTTATCACTTCCCTTCCGACTGTTCTAGGCCTCTTGGCTTTTTGAGTCAGACAATTAAACCATAAAGACTATCAGCTAGGAATAAGATTCAAACCATGACCTCATTATGAATTTTAAGTTGAATCTCGTTAGCAATGCATTGATTATGCATAGAGATGGCAAAACGGGTATTGTCTGGGGCGCGCCCACATTTTTTTGTGGGCAGAGCATAATTTTTTTGTCCGTTTCGTCCGGCCCGTTTTACCCGCCAAGTTTACGGGCATTTCTATTAGGCATGCGGGGAGCCCATAAACATAATTTAAGGAAAAAAGTAAGAAAATTTTCAATTTATGATGTAATGTGATTTTTAATCCCTAAAAAATTGTAATCTACTATAATTTGTTAAACTTCATATAAAATATCAAAAAATTTGTTAATTTTTTATCTTCAACTACTTTATTTAATTTAATTTTGTTTATTATATGAATTTTTTATTTGCCCGTAGAACATTGAATTTTATCCGTTATCCAATGCAGGCATGCCCACGCCTGCTTAAATTTTTGTGGGCATTTACAAGCGCAAGCTAAACAGTTCGGGCAGCCATTTTGCCATCTCTGATTATGCACGTAATATATAGCCCATTTTTACATTAGTAATAATTATTACACAGCATTATGTAATAGACCTTTGTCACATTGGTCTTTTAGCTGGCTACCATCTTCTCTTGCTGTGTTATTTTTCCAGTTTAATTCTGTTTTTGGGCTTTAAGCCTTGTTGATTATAAAAAATAAAAAGGTTCTAGATTTGAGTTGAAACTTGAGTTTGGGTCGCCAATTGCCATGTATCAATTGAAGCTCTAATGCTTTACTATACTCTTACTTTTGTAACCCAAATTTAGAACTTATTTTCCTTTGGCGGCCAGTTTCAACACTCGAGTCCCACCAAATGGAAATTATGAATGGTAGATATACACAATCTTATCTTTAATGTGACATAAACATCTTAAAGAGGATGAAGCTAACAAAAGTGAATTTACCTGGCAACATTACAAAAATACATTTTCTTTTAGAAAAATACATTGTTCTATATAACAAATCCAGCTAGAGAGTTGTAAAAATGACATAAGATTGTGCCGTCCCATGCTTCAAATAGCCTTCAGAATAAAAGAAGCACAGTCTATTAAAATTTGAGTCCTGGCCCTAATCATCTACCTGTAAAGAATTGGATACAGCAATCAGAATACCATATGAAAAGTATAAAAACATGGGGACTAGTTTAAGACAACAAAGACCATACAAAAAATAGAACCCTGTTGTGACAAAAATGCAGACATATGCAACACAGTATTAACATAAAACTTCAGTTGCTTAATATAGTCCCTCGTGTTGTACATTACTAAATTAAACAAAGCAGGTGAAACCAATTGTATGGAACCTTCCATTTCACAAATAGCATTTCACAAATAGCATACCACAAACAACAATGCATCATCATACTTCACAAAACATGATTGTTCAACTCCAGTTTGTTCTTTTGTGATATTGTTAGGGCAAAATGCTGTTGAGTGATGATCATGAATTCATGATTTAAAATCAGCAAAGCATTGTTATCACCCTATACGACGACTAATACAAGGATCCTTAATTCCCTCACCTTTTGTGTTAGAGCCTAAACATAAACATCTGGTCTGATGCCTCGCTTTTTTATATTCTTGTATATTACATGTATTCCAAAATTACAAGCTATTCTTGAAACCATTATACAGGCGTTGGAATTTATTTCAACAAAGCCGAGATGGCGAACAAAGAATAAAACCGAGTTCACTTATTTAATCACTTACTTTTTTATATTCTTGTATATTACATGTATTCCAAAATTACAAGCCTCCTTGTTTTGAACACTAATTTGATATTCAGTACCAATTTCCCAAAATTAAATCCTTAAATGTCATAGAATAGTAGTTTTCTTTTTTTTCCAAAAGCTCTCAAAGTAACATTTTGATTCTAAGCTACTTTGAACACTATACAAACAAATTCAAACACAAACTATCAGAGCAGCTAAAAAATCATAAATTCAAACAAAATAAATTATATTATTGAGGCATTCACCAAAATAAGATTCAAAACGAAGCTTCCAACAAATAATTCAGTAACACTTCAAATTCAACACAACAATGATCACCTCAACAAAACCAAAACCCTACTTACTTGTATTCAAAATTGGGCACAGAAGGCGCATCAAAACTCTCTAGAATCTTCGTTTCACTCCCTCCAGAAGACTCTTCTTTCTTCCCTCCACCGAACCACCCACCGAAAAACGGCTTCTCCGTGGCACCTGAATCCGCCGGAGCCTCACTGTAACCAGGCGGCGGCAAGGGTTCATCCATGATCATCTGAACCTGTTGTTGCGCACTAAGGACCTTGTTGAGCATGATCCCAGCGCCTTCTATGAGCGCCAACAACACACCGCCGAAAGCGGCGGAGCGAGCGGAGGCGCCGACGCCTTGACGCATGGAGAGGAATCCACCGGTAGCAGCACCAGCAATGATAGAATTCCACGGATCCTCTTTCTGACGCGCGTATACCATGGTGCAATCGAAAGCGGAGAAGAGTCCACCCCAAACAGCGAAGCTTCCACCCACGCGCGGCGCGTTGAGACGGACACCTTGGGAGCCACCGATTAAGCGTTCGCCCTTGGGGGAATTGTAGAGACCCTTGAGGAAATGGAAGGCGGAGCCTCCGACGGCGCCCATGCCGAACGCGCCGCCGATGTCGTCGAGGATGCGATCAGGGCAGGGTTCGCGTGAAGTCTCTGGAGTTCCCATAGAGATTAGGGTTTGATGAAACCTTAACGTGAATGAATGGTTGCTTGAGAAAAAAGCGAGAGAGAGGATTAGGGTTTATGGGGAAACAAGAAATGTTTTCTATTGTGTGGTACTTCTGTACCACTTTTTCTTTTGCTTGGTTGAGGAGGCAATTCCGGGTATTATAGGCGTTTGACCTTAGTAGAGGCATTAATGAACTAGACGGTACGACCGATTTGATCATTGATCGAAAGTTTATGACCTTAATCAAATGAAGAGTTGAATTGTGAAATTTTTTAATTTGATTATGTAAAATTCGGTTAAATGGAATAACATGAAAAGTGATAAAAATGTAATATTAGTTTAATGTTTTGTTTTACTATTCAAACAGATGGAGATTTTTTATTACCATATAATCAAATAATTATATATTTATAAATACTTATTAATTATGTATATGAAATAATTCGGTTTAATTTAATAGTTTAACCATTTAATTCAGTTAAACATAATATGGGGTTTCTGCAGAAATGAAGTTCAGCTTAGGTTTCACATTGTACTTGATTACTTAGAAAATCTATTTATATTAATATTATTTAAAAGATATATTCTATTTTGTTATAATGAGAAGAGAAAACTGTATATTCTAATGGGTATGAGTTTTATATACTTTCATTATATATTTATTTATTTCAAATTTATTATCGACTCTTTAATATAAAAAAACTAATATAAATGAATGGTGGATGATATACTGTAATGGGAACAAGCGAACAATCAAATAGTAAAGAATATAAAGACAAGAGAACAACACAAGAGATTTGGTAACGAGGTTCGGCCAATTGTGCCTACGTCCCCGGAAGCATTGAAGGATTACCGCTATATATTATTAGAGAATAATGATTAATGTTTTACTATTATTTCTTTGTTACGCTAGGTTTACATAACATAAATATAGTCATCTACCTCAATCATTTACATCAGCCCAAGCTCATACCTTGTATTGATGTTAGCTAGATACGTGAGTCATTGTATAATAATCTCCACCTTGGCGAATATCATCAATCTCCATCTTCCGCCATTGGGTTAGGGAAGCTCCATAGTCCAACATCACTAAATGCTCAGCAAGCTCAGGCAATGCCTGAACTTGTCCACGGTAACCGGTTTGGTTAACATATCAGCTGCATTTTCTGAAGTGTGAACCTTCTGCAATAGTATCTGCCCACAAGCTACCAACTCTCTGATCTTGTGAAATTTCACATCAATATGTTTGTTCCTAGCATGATACACCTGGTTCTTTGCCAAGAAGATTGCACTCTGACTATCACAATGCAGTGGAACTCCACCTTGCTTAATGCCTAACTCATTTACCAGCCCCATAAGCCATAGAGCTTCCTTAGAAGCTTCACCAGCTGCCATGTACTTTGCTTCAGTTGTGGACATAGCAACAATAGACTGAACTGATGATCTCCACATAATTGGTCCACCTGCAATGGTAAAGACAAACCCTAGTGTGGACCTTCTATCATCCAAGTCTCTTGCATAGTCCGAATCAACATAACCAATATCTGAAGGCTTACTCTGTTGGCTGCCAAACATGATACTGAGACATGTAGTCCCCTTCAAATATCTGAAAACCCATTTGACTGCTTCCCAATGATGTTTCCTTGGTTTCGACATGTACTTGCATACCTGACTAATTGCTTGTGCCAAGTCTAGTCTAGTACAAACCATAACATGCATCAAGCAACCCACTGCACTTGCATATGGAACATTTGATATGTATTTCTTCTCTTTATTTGTCTTTGGATACTGATCTAGGGAAGGCTTGAAGTGATTTGTCAATGGAGTGCTCACTACTTGAGCATTGCTCATATCAAATCTCTCTAAGATCTTTTCAACATAGCTTTACTGGGAGAGCATTAGCTTTCTAGCTCCCATATCCATGTGAATCTCCATCCCAAGAATCTTCCTAGCATCCATTAAATCTTTCCTGTCAAACTCCTTACCTAACATGACTTTCAGCTCATTGATATTACTCAAATGATTAGCATCAATCAACATATCATCAACATAAAGTAATAGAAAAATAAAAGTACCATCATCAAGGCTTCTAAAATAAACACAACAATCATACTCACAACGCTTATAACCAAACTTCAATATATAAGTGTCAAACTGTTTGTACCACTATCTGGGAGACTGCTTGAACCCATATAGAGATTTCTTCAACATGTCAACCAAATGACTCTGTCTAGATGCACTGAACCCCTTTGGTTGTAAGAGTTTTATTCATCCTCTCTACAACATCATTCTGTTGAGGAGTCTTCTTCACTGAAAAGTGCATCTGAATGCCATGTTCCTCACAAAATTTATGAAACTTGGAGTTTTTGTAGCCCTTACCATTATCTGACCTCGTGTATTTGATTTTCCTACTAGTCTGGTTCTCGACCTCTGCCTTCCAAACTTTGAACTTAACAAAGACTTCTGACTTATGCTTCAGAAAATATACACAGATCTTGCAATAAAAGTCATCAACAAAGGTAACAAAATATCTAGAACCTCCTAGGCATTGTTCATGAGTGGGTCCCCATACATTAGTGTGGACATAGTCTAGAATGCTCTGAGTTTTGTGTTGGCTAGCCTTGAAACTAACTTGTGTCTATAACCCAAACACACAATACTTGCACAAATCTAGTTTGTATTTGTTGACTCCCCTCAACCGTCCTCTCTTGCATAGTTTTGTCATGTCACACACACTCATATGTCTCAAACGCATGTGTCATAATTTTGTAGCATCATGGTCTGAATCTACTGAGATCTCTTCAGACACTCCAACAACTCCACCTACAATTGTTCTCCCTAACAACTTATAAGTGTTCCCTGCAGTCCTTTTACCCTTCATCACAGTCAGAGCACCTTTGCATACTCGAAGAATCACTGTCCCCATCAGCTCTATAGCTAAATCCTTTAGCCTGCAATGTCCCCAAAGAAACCAAATTCTTCTTCAAATCTGGTATGTGGCTAACCTCACATAATGTCTTCACTACATCATCATCCATCAGAAATCTGATTTCTCCCATACTAATAATTCCACATGCTTTATTATTTCCAAGATACACGAAACCAAAATTGCTTGCCCTGTATGTGGTGAACCATTCTCTATTTGGAGTCATGTGGTGAGAACAACTAGTGTCAAGTATCCACTCATCTTTACTATGATTTGATGATACATATAGTAGATTAACTTCACTGTTGTAACCAGAGTCATCTTCTTGTGCAACAATTGCAGTTGTAGATACTCCATCTTTCCCCACCGGCTTGCTAGGACTCCATTCATTGGGACAATCCCTTTTGTAATGCCCAGCCTGTTTGAACTTATAGCACTCTACTAGTGTTCTGCCCCTGGAATTTAGTATTTTCCCTTTGGCAGGACCTCCTCTGCATTGTCTCCTCCCACACGTTTGGCTCCCTTTCACATACAGACCATCACTCTGAGACCTTCACCTACATTCTGTCTTCTTTGAGTGTGGGACAGAAGTGCAGATGTGATCTCATCCAGTTTGATTGAGTCTTTCTCGTTCGTCGACCAAGTGTTCATAGGAATTTGGCAAAGAACACGGTAATATTATTGATGTGTCCTCGTCATCAACCTTCACATCAAGTTTCTGCAAGTCATTGATCACTTGATTAAAATTGTTGAGATGTTGTTTCAAATCAGCACCTTCCTGCATTTTCATGTCATAAAGTCTCTGTTTCAAATACAACTTATTTGTTAGAGACTTAGACATGAACCGCTTCGCTAATGTCTCTCATACCTCTTTTGGTGATGTCATATTCATAACATGATACATCACATCATATGATAGACAGAGACGTATAGTTCCCGCAACCTTCTCCTTTAACTCTTCCCAATCCAGTTGATCCATACCCTCTAGTTTATTCTCACGCAGCACCTTTGATAGACCTTGTTGAACCAACACATCCTTAACTCTCATTTGCCACAATCCGAAATTACCAGTTCCATCGAATTTCCCCACCTCAAATTTGGCACATGGGTTAAGAGCCATATGATACCAATTGTTGGGAACAAGCGAACAATCAAATAGTAAAGAGTATAGAAACAATAGAATAACACAAAGATTTGGTAACGAGGTTCGACAAATTGTGTCTATGTCGTCGGGAGCGTTAAGCGGCTACCACTATATATTATTAGAGAATAATGATTAGTGTTTTACTATTCTTGTCATTGTTACAGTAGGTTTACATAACATAAATATATATAGCTCTCTACCTCAACCCTTTACGTCAACCCAAGCCCATAACTTGTATCTAAAGAAAGAGAAAGAGAGTCATGCAGCTAATAAATGATTCATATTTTTTATTCTAAAATTTATATTACATAATGTATTATTTGTTCTTTATTAGTGAGAAAAACATAAATTAAATATATATTAATTTTATATTTCTGATCAATAAGAAATAAGAGGTGTATGAAATGATATATATTTGGAACATAATATGTGTTAAAATGACCTAATCATTAGGATTAGCCCAAAGGATCCTCCAAATATAAAGATAAGGAACATAATTATAGTTGTATTATTACATGCCTCACTAAAGAGCTCATATGTACATATGAGCTAGTTGGTTGGATTTAGGATTATCCAAATTATGTATTTCATCAACTATATACTTTTTAAGCCGGTTTAGGTTTTATTTGATTTCAATAAATGTTTTTTATTTCTATCTTATGTATTATTATTTTTTAAATTATTTTCATTTCAATATTTTTATTTCCCTAAAATATGTTTGTTATTATTTTCATATTCAATTTTAAAAAATTACTCACTCAAAACTTCACAAACCAAAACTAGATAATTCAATTTTAAATTTTAATTAGTAAAGTAATCAAGACAATGATTTTATAGGATATCTTAATATTTGATATTCATTTATTTGTTTCAAATAGATTATGTATTAATAATACATTGAGCAATTGTAATTGCTACACTTGGTTATTAGCTACCACAAATACGTGGAATTTTATAATAAGTATTTTAAAGTTATATATTATTACACTTATTACGAACCACTTCAATAATAATATCATGAAGAGAGATAGGAAAAATTATTGTGTTGAAAGAGAAATAATGAAATTTTATTATGAATATGTGTAGTGGTTCGAAAGATAGAAAACTCACTGATTAAATTTGACATATTGTTTATTAATGGAGATAAAATTTGACATATTGTTTATTAATGGAGATAGTAATTAAAAATATATTATCTCCATTAGATATCCTTTGATATTTAAGATTATGGATGGCGTTTAATAAAGTATTAAATGAGTGTAAATTTTATATACTGACACTATAAATATTTATATACAATTGATGTATCATCCACCATTCATTTGTATTACTTTTATTTAAGAGTCAATGAATGGTAAATGGTGTAGTAATAGTGTAAAAAAACTTTTATATTGTAAATGCATACATGATTTTTTCTTATTAAATAATATAAAAATTTGACTAAATAATCACATTTATTGCATATGAAAAACTCAATTAAAAAGAAATGAAGAAATACAAGTGAAAAGATGAGTAATAAATATGAGTTAAAAAAAATGTCAAAAGATTTGAAATAACATGAAAATGAAACGAAAAGAGTAATAAAATGGTTAAAATTTTCAAATTTTGTCGCAATT
Organism: Lupinus angustifolius; assembly: GCF_001865875.1. Taxonomy (NCBI): domain Eukaryota; kingdom Viridiplantae; phylum Streptophyta; class Magnoliopsida; order Fabales; family Fabaceae; genus Lupinus; species Lupinus angustifolius. Next base: position 32,497,553 of record NC_032014.1, read on the forward strand.
TCATTCTTGAAAATGTTGAAAATCACATTTTATCATTTTCATAATTTTTGGAAATAAAACTCATGTTTTTTGAAACATGAAATAAAAATAACAATGCAAATATGTTTTTATTATTCTTTTCAAATTTCATTGAAAATGTAAAGAGAAATTGACAAAAATAAACACTTCCTTTGATGTCATTATTGTGGACAACAAATATGAGAATTCGTTGTTTTTTTCTTTCTACTGTTGTTATTATTATTTTTTGCTAATATTTTCATTCTTGTGATACTTGTGTTATTGTTTTTTATTATTGTTACTACCTTATTGTTGTTTTTGTAAGTATAAAATTAGGTAAAGTATTATATAGATGCTCCTACTATAATCAATATATTACCATACATTTTATTTTTAGAAAAACCTTGTGAAATTGGCTTGGACAGGTGAGTTCAAACATCATTTTAGTAGTTCAAATACAAATGAGGATTTTTTTTTATATTACTGATGATATTCATCACCTTTTTGGGTAAGATCCTTTCAGGGTTCATCATTACCCTTTGCAACATGTATGCTCACAAGAATTAAACCATTAACACATGAGATTCAGTAAAGGCTTACACTACTAAACCATTTAGAATGAAATCATGGTCCAAAATAGGATGGTCAAACTCATTTGATAGTCAATTTTGACTACTCTATATATCACAATTGGTCGTTCTTATAGGGATTTCTTAAAAAAAACATACAACTTCACCCTTTAACTTCAAAACTTTTAAATAGTATTTTTGTCCTTTGTTTTTTTATCAATTCTAACTTTACCTCTTTAACTTTACCTTTTAAGGATTGTTGGTAAATATATTAAGCTCATTTAAAAGTTATTATCATCTCTTAACTCATCTAATCTTATAATATTTGTTGAATTAAACTCCCATTTCATGGAATAAATAAACTAAGTGTCACAAATGATAGATTTATTTCTTTTGTTAAAGATGCAAAAAAACTAAATACTTTTGATTGTATAGGAAGAAAACACACTTTAATTACATAGAATGCAAACACTTTGCACCATACATTCTCACTTTATTTTGCAAATCTATAGAAGACTAGAGAGAAAATATTTATGGTATTTGAAGAATCCATTCAACTTTTGATACTAGCTAAATAAATAGTATTTGAGAAACATGGTAAAGATAAGCATTAAAGATATTTTGATGAGGAAAAAAATTAATTGATGAGATTTTGTTATATTATTATTGTATTATTTACCTTTTACATTTAATTGTTATTTATTTTTAAATATAATATAAATGGACGATGAGTGAATGATGTTCTTATTATTATAAAACTTTTATAGACATTGTATTGATATTACACTTTATCTTAATTATGATATTCTACTTTTTATTATTTTCCATTTCTTTACTTCCAAACATTGGAATATTTTTATAACAAATCAATAATTAAAGGTTAAAAAAAATATAAGGGGCTTAAAAAATTTCTCATGCCTAATGATGGTAAAATGAGTATTGGTTGTGGGCCATTCCACATAGCCCATAATATTTTGTGTGTAGGACATAAAATTTTAATTCATTTATTCTCATAAGTTTAATATTAATTAATTGCTAAAATTCAAATAAGTTGTGATATAATGTCTTGTAAAATTATGATATAATATTATTTGTTCAAATGATATGATATATCAATATTGTGGCACTACTTATTAACCCATCTTTTCCATTTGAAAACATGCATAAATCACAAATATATATACTTGTGTCTAGTTTTGATTTGTGGGTACATGCTAAAGGACTAAGATGCCCAATTTGCAATTACTACTCATATCCATAGGTCACATACCAATTATTCTACTAGTGAAATTGAGTAAGTTGGTTTGGTAGAGATAATAAATTTATACATTAAACATGTCTTTTACTCACCAATCTTCTCATTCTTCCCTTCCTCTTTCAACCTCCATTAATAAACTTAATGCAAATGAATTATTTTATAGTCAAAACTTTTTCAATACAAATAGACACTAGTTGCTCAAATGAATACCATAAATAAGTAATACATAGAGGAATAACGAGTAATTTCATATTCACTCGATTACTATTTGTTGTTGGACCAGACTACTATCAGGGAGTCTCCAACCACAGGGGAGTTCCATTGTTACATGGGTATGTGAAGAGTGAAAAGTTATAAGTGAGACACCACGTCTTGAACAAAAACCTTAAGACATTAATTTTATGGGTCTTTCCTTCTTATAAACCATTTTACTCCTCCCTACATATCCAATGTGAGACTTCACACTTGAATAAACCCAACACTATCCCATATTATTCGATAATAACACTATCAATAATTATAGACAAACACAAACACTATCGCATTCACTCGACTGCGATCTCGTATTATAACGATAATAAAAATATCATTAATTATTATACCAAATTTATATTAACCCAAAATAAAAACTTTAAATCACACACATTAATAATTTCTAAATTCTCCCTCTAATTTTCCTTATAGAAATGAATAAAAAAGTCCAACTCAAATGGGAAACCCCTCCAAAAATCCCCGCCAATCGTGGCAACCTTTTTTGAGAGTCTTAAAAACCTACACACACTTCCATTTTCACTTTCCCGCCCATTTCATCACGTTTCAAATTTTATCCTCCGCCTTTTATAAATAACCCCTCACATTTTTTTGACATCACACATTTCTTTTCCGAAACTCGTCTCGATTCAGATTTATTGTTCTCACAGTATTATCCTCTTTTCCATACTATGGCGAGCAAGCGCAAAACAAGGTCCTCTTCTGGCGCAGCTTCGGCTTCTTCTCCGAACTCGAGTTCTGTTCAGATCTCGAGTAAGGCTAGGAAGAAGACGAATCTGAAAGGTCCTGCAGCTAAGGAAGTTGTGAAAGAGGAAGAGAAACCAAGTGTTTCGGTTTTAGTTGCTGATGGTAATGGAAATGATGGTGAAGAAGAATCTTCTGCTAGATTCCTTGGAGATCCGATTCTGGATGAAGAAGCTAGACAACGTTGGCCTAAACGATATCAGGAGAAGAAGGTTAATTTTTATTTGCTATTCAAAATTGTATCTCATATTGTAAACTGTTTTGTTGTTGTTGTGGATAGCACAATCGGAATTCGAATGAAATGAGTTTATAAGTAGAAAATACTTGTAAGTAGTTTCAGTTGCGATTGGGTCCAACAATTATCATGCTTGATCATTATTTCTGGCCACCGACAATTTTCTAATTCTATTTTTTTCTTGATTTTGTAACAGAAGCAGCCATCAAGGTCAAAATCAAACAGGTATGTTGAAGGTTTAGAGATTGAAGCTTTGAAATTATTAATTGTTGTATTACTTAAGAGCTCATGTGAATTATGTCATATTGAAATGTTTCTGTATTCTAATGTTCTGTTGACTTACTTGTAATGTTTAGTGATGATGATGAGATTATCCAAGCCCGGCGTCACTACACACAAGCAGAAGTAGATGGGTCTCTTCTTTTTAAGCTTTATGATGATGCCCATGTCAAAGTGAGTTAACATTTTGTTTACATAGTTTTAGTTTATCCGTAAATACATTTTTGAGTATGAGTTTATGTTGGGAGAAAGCAAACAATCAAATACTAAAAGAGAATCCATAGAAGAGAAAATAACATCAAAAACCAATTTGTGTGCCTATGTCCCTATTGAAGCTTTGAGCTTCTACCATTATGTATCAGAGAGTAAAGGTTTGTGTCTCTAGTTATTGTTTATTACTAGATTCACCTAACATATATAGAGTCATTTACCCAACCCCTTCACACCAGCTCAAATTCTTAACTTGTATCTAAGATCATACATCCATTTCTTGTGTATTTCAATTTGTTTTTGAGATTCTCAATTCACATATTCTCTTGGCTGATTGTAAATATATATGATTGCTTTTTTTTTTTAAAATATGCAGGCCGGGGAAGGGGAAGATAACTATATTTGTAGAATTGTTGAAATGTTTGAGGCAGTTGATGGATCATTGTATTTCACAGCACAATGGTATTATAGGGCAAAAGACACTGTAAGTTGTATTTTTGGTCTGTTGATCTATTGCAATGCTCAACTACTGCAATTGGTCTTTTCTGGTAATTTATTAACTTTGAATTCCTCTTGATTTTTTCCAGGTCATCAAAAACCTCGACTATCTTATTGAACCAAAGCGAGTTTTCTTTTCGGAAATTCAGGATGACAACCCATTGGATTGTCTTCTGGAAAAGCTAAACATTTATAGATTGCCACTAAATGTATGTTAGCATGATATAATTAACTTTTGTTGTTTGCTTTATTAAGCTTTCTCTAGTAATTATAGAAGTTTCTAGTATTCTATAACATTGAAGTTTAATTTCAGGTTGATTTGGAGGCAAAAAAGGAGACAATTCCAACTTGCAATTACTATTGTGATTCACTATATCTTTTGCCTTATTCTACCTTTATGAACTTACCCCCAGGTTTGCTTTTATCATTAAATTTATCTTATAAAATTGAAGTTTTAATTGCTTCTCATTTTTTTACAAATTTCTATCACAGAAAGTAAGGAAACTGTTAGTGAAACATCATCAACCTTATCATCTGAGGTTGATGCAAGTGGAAGATCAGAGGTCAACTCTCAACAATGTGAAACGTTTCATCATAAAGAAAATAAAAAACCAGAATTTAGATTACTAGATTTATATTCTGGTTGTGGAGGAATGTCAACTGGTTTGTGCCTTGGTGCAAATTTGTCTGGTGTTAATCTTGTTACAGTGAGTCCTTTTTTACAGTAAAACATTCTTTAAATGTTGTTTTTTCTTCAAAACTTGATTACAACATTCTTTTTTTCCCAATAGAAATGGGCAGTGGACTTGAATCAACATGCCATTGAAAGTCTGAAATTAAATCATCCTGAAACAGAGGTAATTCATAGCCATGTTCTGGCCATATGTTATAAATAATCTTCAACGAAGAGAATGCCATATTATTTTTGAATGCTGTATAATTGGTGTTTTTTTCCCTAACCAGGTTAGAAATGAAACAGCAGAAAACTTCCTCTCATTGTTGAAGGAATGGGAGAAGCTATGCAGTTACTTCTCTTTGGTCAAATACACAGTGCCACACGAGCAGTTTGTGAATCTTTTTAAGGTTGATGATGATGATGATAATGGTGTTGAAGAAGAGAATGATGACAATGACGATGAGGAAGAGAATGATGACAATGACGATGAGGAAGTGTTTGAAGTTTCAGAAGTTCTTGCTGTATGCTATGGTGATCCAATTGGGAAAAAAGAACAAGGGTTGTACTTTAAGGTGGTCAAAGTTTGCCTTATGTTTTTCTCCAGTTTCCACGACATCTATTTATTCTCCCTCCCGCATCTTCTCCATTTTATGTGTCAGGTTATTTATATTTTTGGTTCTGTATATTTATGCAGGTTAGTTGGAAGGGTTATGGATCTGATGCAGACTCTTGGGAGCCAATTGAAGGTCTAAGGTAGGCTATATTAATTTCTCAGTATCCATCTTTATGCATTAATTTTATGGTAAACGTTTCTGATTTAGCTTGGTCTTGGTAACAGTAATTGCAAGGAAAAGATAAAGGACTTTGTCACTCGAGGCTTCAAGTCAAAGGTCTTACCTTTGCCGGTAAGTTTTGGTTTGACTGTGATTTGAACACTAATATGCAAAATTTAATTCATTTCATCACATTTTACTCCAAATAACAAGTGTTGAGCATTCAACTTATTTTTATTTAAACATTTGTTGTTGCTATTGTCTTATAGGGAGATGTTGATGTAATATGTGGAGGGCCTCCTTGTCAAGGCATTAGTGGTTTTAATCGATTTCGGAACAAAGATAACCCGTTAGAGGATGAGAAGAATAAACAACTGGTTGTATACATGGATATTGTTCAATACCTTCAGCCTAAATTTGCATTGATGGAAAATGTTGTTGACATTGTCAAGTTTGCCAATGGTTTTCTTGGGAGATATGCCTTGGGTCGTCTCCTTCAAATGAACTATCAAACTCGCCTTGGAATTATGGCTGCTGGAGCTTATGGACTTCCGCAGTTTCGCTTGCGTGTTTTTATATGGGGTGCCCAACCTTCTGAGGTAGATTAATAAGCATTAATCTTTAATCTGTCTCCCCTTTATAAATGTTGTGCATGTTAGATCATTCTATTTTGTTGTTGGGAGTCCTTTATATAATTGTCTTCAATTGTGTGGTGCAGAGGTTGCCTCAATTTCCGCTTCCAACTCATGATGTGATTGTAAGGGGTGTTATCCCTTGTGAGTTTGAGGTATGTCTTAATTGATAAAGTGTCTATAATCTTGATTTTGAATTGTTAGTTAGATACACGTGTAGGTGAATCACCATGGAGATAGTGAGTCCTACTTTTTACTTCACAATTTTATGACTTGTTAGTATATATATTGTTTGCCTTCTCAACTTTTTCTTAAAATTCATGCAGATATGCACAGTTGCATACAATGAGGGACACAATGTTCAACTGCAAAAGAAACTTTTACTTGAAGATGCTATTTCTGACCTTCCTCCGGTATTATTTTAATCCTTTTGTTGTTGTTTCCTTTTGTGATTTTTTGTCTGTTGGTTTATTAATGAATGTTGCTTCACAAACATGTTTAGGTTGAGAACAATGAACGTCGTGATGAGATACCTTATGACAAGCTTCCCCAGACAGAGTTCCAACAACTCATTAGATTAAGCAAAAGTGGTAATTAATTATTAAATGTTTATGATATAAACTCATTGCTGAAGAAATTCAACTTGTCTTTGCACTAAGCTGATCCTCTTAACTTTTTATGTTGATTTACATGTTGTACTACAGAAATGTTGAGTTTTTCAGCTGGATCCAAATCTTCAAGGACCCAACTTTATGATCATCGTCCACTAGAATTAAATGCAGATGATTATCAACGTGTGTGTCGGATCCCTAAAAAGAAGGTTGTTTATCATTGACTATCATTTATTTGATGAAAATGTGGCAATTATATAATGTCTCAAAGTTTAATTTGCTCACGATTATTCAATTCAATTAGGGTGGATGCTTCAGAGATTTACCTGGCGTTCGTGTGCGACCAGACAATAAGGTTGAATGGGATCCAGATGTGAAGCGTGTATATTTGGATTCAGGAAAACCATTGGTAATAATAAAAGATTTTTATACACTTACCATCTGCCACCCCATATCTTTTTGAACTGAATTTAAATTCTTTATTATTGGTTGCATAATATGCTGCTTTAATTGCTATCACAGGTTCCGGATTATGCCATGTCATTTGTGAATGGAACATCATCAAAGTAAGTATTTGACATACTAATCTGAGTTTAATGCTCTAATGTTGTAGTTAAACATAATCCATAAATACTTTTATTGCATATAATTTTCAGACCTTTTGCTCGGTTATGGTGGGATGAAACAGTTCCAACAGTTGTTACTAGAGCAGAACCTCATAATCAGGTACTTGTTTTGCAACAAATTTTAGAGTAAATTTCAATGATATAGAGTTCTACATCACCTGCCTCATTCTCCAAGACTTGTGTTTAGGCAATCATGCACCCGGAACAAGATCGAGTATTAACTATTCGTGAGAATGCAAGACTTCAAGGGTTTCCAGACTACTACAAGCTATGTGGTCATGTCAAAGCAAGGTATCTGTTGTGTTCTTATTTTGTCTCATGGTTTATGATTATGCAACGTAAAAAGCACTATCTTTTCCTTTTTTCCTCATAACTCTGAAATTGGTCTTGCTTTAGGTACATCCAAGTTGGGAATGCTGTTGCAGTCCCAGTTGCTCGAGCTTTGGGATACACTCTCGGCCTTTCATTTCAAGGATCTGTTGCTGCTACTGCTGATGGGCCATTGTATAAATTACCTGAAAAATTTCCTATTCTTACAGAAAGAGTTTCTTCTGTATCATCTGAAGATATTGCATGATTTTCGGAAAGCATTGATTTTCGGCAGAGCTTTGAATAATGATTTATTACCTACCCAACCCAGAATTGCAATTAGAAACATTGCTATGTACTATCCTATTTATTGTCAGCTTTGAAAAATTGTTTTTGATTAGTAGATGTAGCATGTAATACAATGTATTTCCCTTTGTGGGTCATATTTATCATAATTTAATGAATATCAAAGTTCGTGTTATAATGTTGTGATATACTTTGTTCAATAATAAATGGTATCTTCTTTTGGCAATATGCTCTTTCATCCAATTAATGTATTATTAATTTATATTGGGGTGCTATTATAAAGATTAATTTTATTTGTATCATAATAATAATACTTTCATAACTATAAATAACTACCAATCCAACGTTCATTCCCCCTCTTCTCTATTTTAAGCATGAGGCTATGTGACACTAATAATTAGAGGCAGATATAGAGAAAGAGAAAGAGGATTATGCAGTGTTTGATTTGTTGTGTGTGGTGAAAAAATGAAATAGAAAATAGGCTTAGCAAAATCAATGAATTTAAGTTTTTGTTTATGTTGTGAGAATTAGAGTTTCTTCAAAGAAACAAAGAAGAGGGAAGGAGAAGAGAGAAAGAAGGGAAATAGCAATGATTTCCTCAGAGTCTCTTGATTCCTTCCTCTTCTCTCTCAGCACAACCCTTTCTTCTCCTTTATACATTTTCATTCAGATACAGGTTCTCCCTTTTGCATTCATGTATTCTTTCTTATTTTTCATTAATTTTTGTTTAATTTTTTTGCATACTATTGCTTGTCATAGAAGCCTGAATTTTATGTTTTCTATGCAGGGATGTCTAATCTGCTTAATCCTTGCTTTTGGGTGGGCCTGTGCTGCTTATGTTAGGTACTCATTGATGTTAAACAAAGTTAAGAAAGAAACTCATATTAGTATTTGTCAATGAGAAATTAAGAGCATTTTTTGGCCTTACAGGAACAGGGAAATAAAAAGAATAAAGAATAGTGTGCAGAATGGCAATAGCTTTGTTTTCCTTTGTGATGATATTGATGAACTTGAGCATTCCAATCAGATCAAACTACCAAAAGTAACAGTAATTATGCCCTTAAAAGGGTTTGGAGAACACAATCTACATAACTGGAGGACTCAGGTATATGACATATTATGTTATCATTTAGTTTTTTGTTTGCTAAAGCTTCTCCATTTAATAGGAAATATTTGTTTATTATGATTCTGTTCTTTTACAAATGCAGTTAACATCTCTTTATGGTGGTCCTCTAGAATTTCTTTTAGTTGTAGAAAGTATTGAGGATCCTGCGTACCTCCCTGTATCAAGACTAATATCAGAATTTGAGGTACAAGTTTCATACTGGGGCTTGATTCCATTGTTATGGACTTATGGTTCCCTTGCATGACTACAATTGTTTTGTGCTTTTTCTGATCGGTCGACATTCTTGCTGGACTGTTGCTAATTCTTTGGTACCATTGAGTGACTATAGTTGCCTTGTGCTTCTTATGATCGGTCGATATTCTAGTCGGAATGTTGCTAATTCTGTGGTCCCATTGCATGACTATACATGTCTTGTGCTTTTTATGATCAGTCTGATATTCTCGTCGGAATGTTGCTAATTCTGTGGCCTGTTTAATGCAAGCAGGGTTCTGTTGATGCTAGGGTTGTTGTAGCTGGATTGTCAACAACTTGTAGTCAAAAAATTCACAATCAATTGGTATGAAAATTTCTCAAATATTTTCTTAGTCTTTTCACAATCAATGCTAGATTTGAAACTTTGGTATCTTTACATTAATAGAATATAAATCTATGTTGAAAATGGTAATGCATCTAACCTTGTTCCACTTCCTAATTGTTGGAAAACTTGGAAAGCATATAATCTATACAACACTTGCTAAGCAATACATGTATGAAACACCTGCATTTGCTTATTGATATGGAATATCAGAGCATTTTCATTCTTCTGGGCAGGTTGGAGTTGAGACAATGCATAAAGACAGCAAATATGTACTGTTTTTGGATGACGATATCAGGCTGCATCCTGGATCGATCGGAACGCTTGCTCGTGAGATGGAAAAGAATCCTGAGGTATATAACTTCAAAAACATATGTATGATTCTAAATGGAATGTTTATAATTCCACTTTATTAGAATTCTTTGGTTATGTTGTTTACTGTTTTGATTCTTAACAGATATTTATTCAAACTGGATACCCTCTTGATCTTCCATCTGGAAGTTTAGGGAGTTACTGCATATATGAATACCATATGGTACACAACTACCTCTTACTTTATATCTTCTCTAGTTTTTGCTGATAATGTCTGTGTATAAGACTGTGTTCTCTATTATTGTCCATTTGTTTTAAACCTACTAGTAGCTGAATCACCAAAAAAATGAAACTTAGCTAATTGTATCAACTTTTGGCTGTTATGAATGTAAATTTCTTACATGCTGGTAGTGGACTTGAAATGATGGGTTTTAATTCAGACTTTTGAAATAATTTATATCATTATATTTTAACTATATCCTTACTAAGTGAGAGCCTCATATACTGGACCGTTTTTTTTTTAATATTTTGACCATACTTTGTTACTTCAATTGATTTGTTCTCATTCTATTTATTTTGTTTTAACAGCCTTGTTCAATGGGATTTGCCACTGGTGGAAAAACATTCTTTCTATGGGGAGGGTGCATGATGGCAAGTAACTTCTACCAATTCTTTTCCTCGTTTGGTTCATAAAAGTACTTGCATTTTAACTAATCAGTTTTTCTCCAGATGCATGCTGATGATTTCAGGCAAGATAATTGTGGTGTAGTCTCAGGACTTAGAGATGGTGGATATTCTGATGATATGACTCTTGCAGCCATAGCTGGTAGGAAGTTACTCTTATCCAACTTTTAAGTTAAACACTTAAAGAATCATATGTTGCAGCTTTTATCCACATTGCCCAATGAAAATAAAGATTATTGATTCATAAAGGAGCTGGTTTTCTAATAGTAGATGTTACTGTCTGAAGAGTATATTTCCTTGCACTTACTTGATGCTTATTCATGTATAATTTGCAGAAAAGTAGAATTTTTTCACTGAACTAAATATTCAAGAAAGTACTCATGCATTTCATTCAACTCTTTGAACAAAAAATTCCAACATTTATGTTTGCTTATCTTTTTTCAAACATATATATAGTTGAACTTTTTCCTATTCTTTCATTCCTGTTCATTATGTTGTTCATTACCACAAAACTATCACTTTCAGGGGCTCATAAAAAGCTAATTAGTTCTCCTCCAGTTGCTGTCTTTCCTCATCCCCTTGCAACTGATCTTAACTTTGGAAGGTTTGTGATTATCACTCACCTGAAATTACATTTTCCTTTGTATAGTCTCTGTTAATCATTTTAGCTAGTGCAGGTACTGGAATTATTTGAGGAAACAAACATTTGTTTTGGAGTCATACACAACAAAAGTTAATCAGATAATGAACCGTGCATTGTTTGCTGTTCACTGCTATTTATCATGGGGGTTTGTAGCACCATACTTTATGGCAATGATTCATGTCGCTGCAGCTCTAAGGTTTTATGTTAAGGGATACTCACTTGAAGAAATAACCTTCACTTCTGGTGGTGAGACAGTTACTTTTCCTTTTTTGGTTGTTTGTTTGTGTTGATTCATGTGTAAGCAATTGACAGGATTCTGATATTGAATGAAGGATTCTGATATAATGTACCATTTTGTTCTAATAATGCAATGAGATGGCATTTTTGAATTCATCAAGAACATACTCTTAAATGCATTTTTTAGATGAAATTTCCCATCAAGCTTTAAAATTTTCCATTTTTCAGGGTTATCAATGGCCAGTATTCTAGCCACATGCACCTTAGCTGAGCTTCTATCAATGTGGAATTTGACAAGAATAGAAGTTCAACTTTGTAATATGTTGTCTCCAGAGGCACCCCCACTTTCCCTTGCTTCCTACAACTGGTGTCTTGTAAGTGTTTCTCCAAGCTTTTTTTATCCAAAGCTAATGAATAGAGATATAGCTTCAATGCTTTAAGACATTGTATGTTAAAAAAACTACATTGCACTACAAAGATTGACATAAACATGTTAATCTAAAATATCAAGCTACTATGAAATACACCTTGGTAAGAAGTGATTTTATGTAACTTATGTTTTTGTTATTGAGCAGGTGTTCATTGCAATGTTGGTGGATAACTTTCTATACCCAATATCTGCAATTTGTTCTTATTTTTCTCAATCCATCAATTGGTCTGGTATTCGGTACTATTTGAAAGATGGAAAAATCAGCAAGGTAAGTGCAGAATTGTTGTTATTCTGTCCACTTGGAGCAGCATAGACGGTCCAAACCAAAAACTTTTTATAACATTTTTTGCGTATATTCTTCAGATCGAAAGAACAAAAAGAAGTCAAGATATGGCTCCAGTTTTCACAGACCTGGGAGGAAAACATTTATATGGAAAGAAAGGGATGCCTACAAAAGGCTCATTACTCAGCTCTTTCACTTCTTTCTCCAAGGGTTTGATAAAATGGAGTCAACCAAAGAGACATGAGTAAGCTAGGAAATGGCTTCATTCAGCATACAAAGTCCTTAGTATCTATCCCTACTTTTTTGAGGCAATTTGTGAAGCATGCCCTTTCGGAAGCAAGGATATTAGTAGATCAAATGGTCTTATTTATTGTTTGGTCATTCATGTTAAATTGATTCTTTAGGGTGGGTGGTATAATCCATATTCCACACTTTTTTGTTACACATTCAATCTTTATTATTTTTCTGCCCAACTCCCTTCACATTGGGCTGATTTTGTAATTGTAACAGTTCAGATATATCCAACAACAATCAAGGTTGAAATTTTCCATTAAAATAAGCAATCAAGAATGAGAATGGTTAAGAATCATTTACCTTTTTGTCCTGAAAAAGTATACAAAAAAATTAGATACATAGATATGCATAGCCAAAATTCAATATATTTGTGTTGTGGTGAGATCAAAAGAAGAGCGAGGAAGAGGCAAAGAAGCAGAGCGAGTGGAACAAGCAATACCATGTTGTTAAATTTGGAAACTTTGGAGCTTAGTCAAATCTAAAACATCAAAATGAACAAAAGGGTATGGAAATTTTTGCACTGGAAAGTGATGAATAGATTTTTGGTACAGTTTAATCCCATTAATGGATTATTTTGACACAAGTTATATTCTTTTTGTGTTGGAGTCTACTCATGTAGGTCAAGGCTTCATGATTTTATTCAGATTTAGTTTATGTTTGCTCTTCACAAAAATGTAGCAGCTTTGTTTTAGGGGATGTAATCAAACTATCCTATATTCATTCACCTTTGCAGGAATCGGATGCTCGTATGGATAACGATCACTTGGTCCGAAATACAATAATCTTTTGAGATGAGGCTAGTAAAGTGAAACAGATAATGAATTTCATTAAAGTTTCTAGTTAGTATTGGTTTAACGATATATGGAGATTTGAGGTTTCTTTCATAGATTGATGTATGAATCCATCAGCTTGTATCAACCATTACTATTGATCTCTTGTACTTGTCCCAATACTCTCATATAATACATTTTTTATTAGGGTTCTTCTTTAAATATGGTTTATCTTCACAGATGTACAAACAAAATTCTTCAAGAATCAAATCGCATGTTTAATTATCTCAAGAGGGAAAAAATGGAGAATTGATGCCTAGTGTAAGACTAAAAGCAACATTCAGTATCTGATTCCATTCCTATATCAAACTTTTGTTATAGATTTTTATGCAGAACAAAGGCTTGTATTTTCCAATATTTGAAGTAAAGTATTATGTATAACAATAAACACCAATCCTTAAAAACACATACATTAAGCAACAATGATATCGGGACTTCTCGATTTTCGGCTGCGCGACTGATATCAAGAAGGTATAAAGAAGTTACAGAAGATTTAAAGCTTGAAATTTCCAATCTTCAGCTAGAAAGTAAGGCTAACAATTGTTAACATACATAGAAAAGGCCCATTTCTGATCTTTATGCTTGCACTAGTAAAAAATGCATTAGTAGTAGTGCAATGCAAAATTAAACATAACTCTAGCACAGTGAAAAATTCAAAGCAAAAAACATAACATGTGTTATTTAAATACTTAGAATATGATATTCTCCTAAGTCATATTTCAATATTCCATACGAGTTATTTAAAAAGTATAATATCTATGCACTATCCATATAAAGATTTATACACGTATAACATTATACTCACATCTACCTCTGTTCTGGCTTAGAAATTAAAAACAACTCTCCCAGTAAAACAGAATCAAAGAATATTATCAGGATAATGAATGCAGGAAAGAATGGTGATGGTTATATATAATGAAGTATCTTTTGTCACACCAAGAGGGAAAGCTGTGATGCTAATGCAGATTGTTCAACAAGCTCTCTACTTTTTTATCGAAAGTCGCATTATCTTAACACCAAATTATCCAACATTAGGAACATGATAAAGCTAAGAATAAAAGAATACATAGCAGCAATATAAAACTTTTCATGCAGCATTTATATCCATTAACATTCCACTTAGTTCCAAGAAAGAACCAAGGAAACAGAACCAAAATAAACATGGGTGGCCGCGGCTCGAAAACTCTGCCACCAGTGGAAGAAACCTCCAGGAACATACCTGTTGAAGAAGAGTTCTCAAAACCAAAGGCAAAAAGTGTAAGACAAGAAGTTTTGATACAAATTCCAGGATGCAAAGTTCATCTAGTGGACGACGGAGAAGCTCTTGAACTCGCACTAGGCGAGTTCAAGATCGTCAAAGTCGTAGACCAGAATGTGTCTCTAGCTACAATCATCAAAGTAGGAAATGATCTTCAGTGGCCTTTGACCAAAGATGAGCCAGTGGTGAAGGTGGATGATCTTCATTATTTGTTCTCTTTGCCTATGAAATATGGTGAGCCTCTTAGCTACGGTGTCACCTTTTCGCAGCATAGTTTCGGGAGCATAGGCTTGTTGGATTCTTTTCTGAAGGACCATTCTTGCTTTTCTGATTTGAAACTGAATAAGAAGAAAGATCTTGATTGGAAAGAATTTGCTCCAAGGGTTGAAGATTACAACCATTTTCTGGCAAAGGCAATTGCAGAAGGGACCGGTCAGATTGTTAAGGGTATCTTCATGTGCAGCAATGCTTACACCAACCAGGTTTAGTTTTTCTGTTGAGTTTTTCTTTAGTTTTCAACTTCTTAACTCTTATCATATGAACCTTGTAATTTATTGAAGATAGTATAAATGCATGTGTGACTAAGAAATATGAGATTCTCATGCAGGTTTCACAATCTGATTATGGTTAGCATCGTCTCGTTCTCTGCACACTTACACTCTTATTATGTTTATACACTTTTGGTTTAACTGTAACTAATTTCCTTCTATGTCTGAGATGTAATGTTTCCGAAATCCGAACCATTTGTACTTATGGCCAAAAGAAATATCTTAGCTTATAACTAACACCCCAGCTAGTTTAAAAATAAGTGTATGCTTTATCTTTTTCCTCCTCTTAAACTAAAAGTACTCCATTAAAGTTATTATGATTTTCATCTAAAGGTTGTTTTGAAAATCAGGTACAAAATGGAGGGGAAACAATCCTAAATGGTGCTGCAGATAAGAAGAATGGTAGAAATATGAGCAACAAAACTGCTGGTACCACAAATATAAACACAATGAATGAAAACCTTAAAAGGTATTTGAAAGTTCACACTTGAAACCATGGTTTTAAACTGCATTTATGGTTACGTAACGCAGTTGTAGGCTATTATGGGAAAATGCAACCAATACGGCCACAATTGCAGTCACAATTGTAGTCTATTACGGGAAAATGCAACCAATACGACCACAATTGTAGGCTATTACGTGAAAATGCAACCGATATGGCCACAATTGCGGTCACGATGCGATTACAGAAACCTTATGTGATTGATAATAATCTATTTTATGATGAATTAATATTAAGGATGAGTATGATGTCCTTGAATTTATCATCCAAAATATAAGAGATACAAACTAACTTCAATGTATGTTGTTTATGTTTGCAATATAGAGTGAGACAATTGACAAATATGACAGAAAAGTTAAGCAAATCTTTGCTTGATGGTGTTGGAATAATGAGTGGATCAGTGATGGCCCCTGTCCTTAACTCCCAACCAGGACAGGCATTACTAAGGATGCTTCCTGGAGAGGTGTTGTTAGCTTCCCTCGACGCTGTTAGTAAGTAACCGAAGTTTAAGACCTTATCATAAGACAGATTTGAATATCTAACTCTCAATTTCTCATTCTTTAAAACAAGCAGCATAACTTGATTTCTGTAGTCCTCTTTTAATGCCACAGACAAGGTTTTCGAAGCTGCTGAAATCGCTGAAAAACAAGCCCGTGCTGCCACGTCTCAAGCTGCAACCAGAATGGTTTCCAACAGGTAAAAAACACTGCGTTGCATTGCTTGAACAACAATATAGCAGAAATTTTTAGTTGGACCACATTGTTATGAATGAACCATAGAAAATTTGTATTTTATGTTTGGCTTAATTATATTTTTGGTTTCTCTAGTTTCACAAATGTTCACTTTCAAGTCCTTTCATCCCATAATCATTACTTTGTTTTGCTTCAGTGTAATAGATTTCTTTAAAACAATGATTGTAGAATTCAAACTGATAACATTACAAGTAAAATTTGTATAGGGTCACAATCTACTATCAATGCACATTTACTTCCTGTAATGATTAAATTGATGCAATTAAAGCCCTTGTTTGATTTCACATTTTACTATGGTATTTCTTTATCAGCCAAATGAATAACAGAATGCACATTATAAAATTTAAAACTACTTCAACAAATAGCATCATCCAAGTTAACAAATATACTCTGCATAACAAATTTACTTGACGCAATAGTAAGGTTGTTGCTTAGTGACCATGAAGTTAAAGGTTCAAATCATGAAAACAACCTCTCCACTTAAGGGTAAGACTGAGCACATCTATCCTCCCAGACCCTACTTAGGGGTAAGTCTACGTATATCTACCCTCCCCAGAACCCACTTGGGGGTAAGGCTGCGCACATCTATCAGACTCCACTTGGGGTAAGGTTACGTACATCTACCCTCCTCAGACCCTGCTTGGGAATGGGAGTAAGGCTGTGTACATCTACCTTCCCTAGACCCCACTAAGTGACAGCCTCGTCATACACTGAGCCGAATTCTACCTTCCTCAGACCCCACTAAGTGAGAGTCTGACCGACTTTTTTTATACATATAACTTGATCTACCATCCTTGGAAAACAGGTTTGGAGAAGAAGCAGGGGAAGCTACTGAGCATGTGTTTGCAAGTGCAGGACAAGCAGCTAACACTGCTTGGAATGTGTCTAAGATAAGGAAGGCCATCAATCCAGCTTCTTCAGCAGCCACTGCAGGAGCATTTAAAAATGCTGCTATTAATAGAAATGTTGGATATTAAAATACAATCATGCTTTGTACTTGAAAATGTTGAAGACATATATGTTTGTATATGTATAAGTATTGCTGTATTGGTATAAGCCATAAGATGAATTTAGAAGAAGCAACTATATGAAAAGATTTCTATATGTATAAGTTCCAAATGGATCCATTCTAAGCAAATGTAATAAAACCATAGTCTCATATTCCTAACATTACACTTGAACTTAGTTGAATTATTATGTCATAATATTACTTTAGTCTTCTTAATTATATAGCGTCCCTCCTTTTTTTTTTTACTACAACTCAGTTTTTGTCATGAAAATGTCCAAACTAAATTTTATCCATATAAATTTCATATAATTATACCATAGCATATTATTAATTGCATATTATATTAGGATTAACATAAGAGGTTGAAGTCTCGACACAATAATAAGATTGTTTATCTTGTAATCCAAAATTATTAGCTAGTTTAAATCTTAGAAACAACTTCTATTCTTATAAAATTAAAGATTTCAAATTGTATGTCTATATAGTTGAATCCCTAACATGTCAAGTAAGGTTTATTAGGAGTGGTAGTTCTATGGCAAATCACCAGTGAGGGATGATTATGCCTTCTTTTTTCACGTAAAGTTAGGAGTACATCTTCTATCTCAAAAAATGTATTATTATATATGTTGCTAACATACTTTTTGGAATAGAAAATGTTATAGCTCGTTCCCTTTATATTATGGTGGTGTCGATAGTACTTATTTGCCAGACAAACTCAAGAACTTTATCTTATAACTTGGGTAAGATGATTTAAAAATTGTAATTTGATTATGCTTTTACTTCTTATTTGAAGTATGGAATAAGAGGGAGTTTCTTTCAGATTAATTTTTTTGAACAAAATCATTTTTTTTAAAATCACTTAATGTTTTGAAGGGAAAAAACACTTTTTTGAGAAAAAAATACTCATAAAACAGTATTGCATTGTTTGGATAATTATTACTTCTATAATCAATAACTAGAATTTCATAATCTGTTTTGAGTAGCTTTAGATTATAATTGACGTTATAAGACAGTCTAAAACCCAAAACATAATAAAAATTGATTATGTTGATTTTCACCAAATACAGATTTGCTTCTAATTTTACACCAAAATCTAAATAAAAAAATATCACTAAATTCATAAAATCTAAAATCACTTATTTCTAATCTTAAGCAAATGATCCTAAAATAGATTAGATATGTTTTTTCAAGGATTAAAGTAGAAAAGCTTTGTATGTAGCTTTGTTTTATTTAATTTTGGTCATGTACTAGGGATGACCCAAACCAACACCTGGTCATATAAACATACCAACTGACATGACCAACTATAACAAAATCAAAGATTTGTTACATAACTTAACAGTGTTATTATATTCCCATTTGAATCTTATAAAGAGCAAAATAATAATCAATTATATTCCCAAGGTTAATAAGCTATATAGTAAGCACAAATATTTCTCTTACATGCAAGTTTGGTATATAGCCTCTGGCAATTGCCATTGGAAGATAGAAAGAAAAGGATATCACAAAATGTAATTTGTATCTACAGCATTGTTTCTTCCACCAGAAATACATTTGCTGTGTCAATAAAATAAAATAAACACAAATATGTAATGAACCGATTCAATCATTCAGCCTCAGCAAATTCCAATTTTCCCAACTCCAACAAGCAACATTTTCTTTAAAGATCAGATGGAGACATAAGATGCTCTTGCATAAGTTCTTCTTTTGGTTTGCACACTTAAGTATTTTGCTGAATAACTATCAAGCCAATTTAAGCAGCCACACCGGAAATGTAAACTCGGAAATATAATCAGGAAAGGATAGACTGACAATGTAATATTTAGGTAAGTCATGGTAAACTGTGGTTAGAAAGTCCCATAGATTCTGCAACTTCTCTAGAAGCTAAAAATTCAGCTTGTGCCTACATATAAGGATAACCAGAGTCAACAGTATTTGATTGCAATAAGGCACCCAAAGGGATAGAGTTACAAGGCAGCATATATAACAATTAGAGAAAAAAATATATGCACTAACAGTGTAGGAGTTTTATATATTGTCACTGCACTTTCCATCGTTCCTATTTAACCCTCATTGACTCTCCAAAAAAAAGTAATTCAAATAAATGGTGAACGATGTACTGATTGTGTATAAATCTTTACACTGACAGTGCATAGATATTACACTCTAACAATTATCATATATTATGTATTTCTTTCGGGTGAGTATATTTACCTGAAGGCGATGCAAGAGATACATCAAGAAGAGATGAACAAACACCTGTTGCAATTTGTCAAGGTTAGCAAAGAATTCATATCCTTCCATGGTAGTTCATAGGTATTTGGAATTTTAAACATCCGAAAAACTAATCTCACCAAATAGAAAAATAGACCGACTCGAGCTTTTGGATAACGCCACAGAAATCTTGTGGCCCTGACAGCCCCTGAATCTAACAGTTTTACTGCTTTCTGCAACTGCATGAGGCATGCCAAATGCAAAGTAAAAATGATGCTAAAAAAAGAAAATTAAAATTACATGTAACATGATTGTTGATATACCTGAATACTTGCACCAGCCATATGACGGTGATGCAAAGGAAGAGACCTGCAGTTATAACTTTATAAGATCCCTCTCGGAACTATACACTAGGAAATAAAAACAGAGATGGCACAACCTTTTCGAAAGACAAACATGTAGAAGCATGCATAGGGTATAACTTAAAACAAAGGTACTATGCACAAATCACCTAACTTTACCATATGAAAACATGAGGTGATTTAACACAGGGATGTAAACAAATGAGAACTGCAAGATTAATGCATTTTAATGGGTTTACAGGAACTTCCCTCTAAACTGGCAGGGCACATGACCATCGAGGCTGAAGTTCTTGGTTGGTTCTAGCAAATGCATTATAGAGAAACGAGATAGATGCTAATATAATAATAAAAGGAAACATACTCAAGGGATCTAATATCACTCTCTTCTTCCCAAGATGTTGATGCTCGACGAGAAAATCTACTTCTTTCAGCCTCTGCCTGTTCAACATGACATGAAGTCAAGTCCATGGTGAAGTCAAACTAATAATTAGGCAGCCACACGAACCTAAGCACATACCTGTGTTTCTTGAAGACGCTTAATTTCCTTCTCCATTTGAAACTCTGCAGCAGCTTTTTCACTGGCCATAGTTTCTAATTGTGTTTGTTTGTAGTACTGAAATGAAAGTAGCTCAAACATAACATTCTTGAACATCACAAGTATTTTCATTAAATTTAACCATGACAATGAATTACCAAGAGGTCAGTTAATTCCCGATAGCGTTTCTCCAAGTCCATATGTTCCTGTTACAAGAATATGATGATGCTTAGAACAAAAAGTATTCCAAAATTACCATTACAAAACATCCACTACGTAACAAGTATTAACTATTAAGTTAACTTCAAAAAAATTGTGCATCCCATGAGGACATGTTTGAAACCTATGACACACGGGCATTTTTTGAGGTGTTGGAGTGTCAGACAGATTTACGGGACCGACACTTTTCCCACAGCTGTCGGACGCTACTCACTAGATGTCAAATTAAATATTTAGTTTTTGTCGATTCAGACACACACTAGACACAACTTGAACACCTAGCTGACACCTCAGAATGGCTTGGCACTTGAAGTACATGACTCTTAAAAATAACTTTAAGAAAGGTCTTAGAGGGACTATATCCTATTTTAATTTTGTTGTTCTACAAGAATTAACTGAAGATGACATGTATAGTTCATCACTTCATCCTCTTGTTTTCAAATTACTTTTGTACGGAGACGAAGTGTTTACATTGTAATATGATTTCTATTAGAATTTTTCTGTAAGGCTCATTATCATAGGGGGAAATGTAAAGCTTAGCAAGGTGAATATCATTGTGGTTCTCAATTTTAGATCTTTTGTCATGTCACTCATTTAATTTCATTTGTTAATTTTTATATCCTACTTGTGTATATAAAATCTAAAAATATTTCACAAGAGAAGGAAATCATGAAGAAACACCAGGATGATAATTACCTGGCGTGAGTAATGCTCAGCATCCCTCTTCATGGCAGCCATTTCAACTCTCATTTTTTGCATTTCAGCCTGAAACAGTGAGACCAAACATATAATGAGTGGTAGTAAACATACCTTGACCTGTAATACAGTAGATCATTTGCCCCCGATAAACTCCCTTATTAGATAAGTAAAATATACTCACCTCCAAGGAAGAAAGTTTGTTTTCAGCTTCCCGTTGACCCTGACGTGCCCGCTCCATTTCTTCTTGCCATGCCTGCATCTATATTTATGAACTTACATGATTATAATTCCATAAAGATGGATAATCATCACTACTGCTATGATAATTGCCACCAAAATGTAAGTGTTGAATTTTCATAGTGGCAAACATAATTTATACTCACAAAAAGAGCTCAAGGCCCAAGCTTTCTTGGATAATTCATACATCATATCAAATGTACTTTGAGTTGGTTTAGGCAATGAGCGAAAATGGAAGCTGGCTCTTTAAATATGTTATACACTTATACTTCTCAGAAAATTTTGTAGAATGCAAAATACAAGGAGAGCTAATGAAATTGCAAAATGGCCTACTTTCTTTTCAACAGCCTGCTGATACCTGAATTACTTGATTTGCCTCTTCTGGTGGCTTCTTTTGTTCACGGCGCACACGGGCTTCCATATCTTGCAGTTCTTGATTTAATGATGAACATTCGACCTGATAACAGATGTTGACAAACACTTTTACAGTTGATCTTTATTTCAGAGTAGTAATCACTAATCACCCTTCATATTCAAAAGGAATAAAAATTAGCTGTTTTACCTCGAGAAGTGCCACCTTCTGCTCAAGTTCTGTGGCCTTTGCTGTCCTCTCATCTGCTATTCTCTGAAAAGAGTAGCAACTAACAAATCATGGTATGTTTATAGCATCAATCAACAATTAAATTAGCTTGAAGATGGAAACGAAGCAGCCTAATACCCAGATATAACTTATCCTTGTGGATTTGGTGCTAGTGTTCACAATTATTTTGTAAAACAGATGACTCTGTTAGAAACTTCAATAGCAAGACCCGAAAGGCACCATCAACAACTATATGATGCCAATGTTTTGCAAAAAGCTTAATGGAATGTAGTCAGACTTGACACCGAGCAAGTATGCCTACCATTACATTGTCAATTCATGCTAAAAACTAATGACATAAGCTAAACATGAGGATTAAACCCAACCAGAAGCACAGTGCTTTCGATAAGATTTTCACACCGTCTAAAAGCAAAATTGCAGTAAGCGCTTACATTACCTGTATCCTTGCAAGGGCTGTAGATGACTGAACTGCTCTTTGCTCCAGTTCAACTTCTCTTCCCATAGCAGCCTGTTCTAAAAATTACAGAATGAAAAAAATATAATGTAAAACACAGAAACGTAAGAAATAAAAAATTCAAGCTACAAACCATTTTGGTGGCATTATGTGCAGCACGCTCCTCTTCAGCTCTTCGCTCTGCAGAAGCCAGCTCCTCTCTTAGAGCCTACGAGGACAGCAGTTTTATGACGTAAAGAAATTTATCATATAAATGGAGAATATCATACAAATAAAGGAATCTTCCATGCATCAGAGAACCTAACCTGCATCATCCTTGTCTCTGATAGTTCTCGATTTCTCATCATAGACTCCATACTTGCCTGTTAAGATATGAACAGTGTTACCCAAGCCTTGAAAATTATAAATAGAACTCTAGTGCATGAATACATTGAAGGTACAGACTACACTGAAACAACAATCCTACATCTATAGAAAGAAATCAATGGAGGAAACTGCAATAGGTGACCATGTTACTTGGTCCAACATATTTATAATAGCCTAAAATGTTTCTGATTCATTGAGCAAATAAGACTCCCTATCGGCAAAACGAGTAAATTCTAACAGAACACAAACAGAAACCACCAGCAAATAAATAAATGGAGCTTATAGCTATAACATGGGAGGTCAAATTATGTTCTGGAAGAAATCAATGGTAGTTTTCTGCTGGATTATGTAAACAAATTACATAGGTGAATGTTCTAGTATAGCAACCTATATCACTCATAAACCATTTGTTTGGTAGACCAAGAACACTATACAAGTCAGATGTAATATTCATAGACCAACATGAAATGGGGATTACTAAAACTTCAATCAATAAGTCAATTAGGGAAGATTGTGTAAACATGTAAGATGCCATCACTCACTTCAGCGAGCCAATATATTCATTAAAGAAAGAAAACTCTTCCACAAGACCAAAGCAAATAGTGCATAATATAGTTAAGGACAAACATATTGCAAGCAGACACACTTCGACAAATTAACTTAGTACCTGCATGGAAGCTAGATTTCCCTCTGACAATGCAGCCTGCCTCTTAACTGCTTCCATAGAACTTAGAAGTGTCTCGATTTCAGCATTTTTTGCTGTCAAGGCCTCAGCCATATTTGATTCAACTCTTGTTACTTCCCTTTTACTTTCAGACAAATCCTTCTGTAACTGTTTTATCCTAGCTTCACATGATTTACTAAGCGCTCTCTGTAAATGTAGAATTTAGTAATACAAAAATGAAAGTGCTTCTCAAGCATGTAATGAGATCTTCAAATTCTTTAAGTAGGAACAATGTATAGAGCTTCACCTCTGCAGTGAGAAGCTCTTCTAACTGTGAATTTTCGGATTTGTATTCTTGAAGGCGGGATGATAGTCCAGCACAGACCTGGGCATCATTACAAAATGTCAATCAGGCAAATAATCAGCAATTAAGAAGAAACTCTTTTCGAGGTTCTAAGCTAATATGGATCTGCCTCTGTAATCAGGTTTCTCCCATTTGAGGAGGCCTTGGCTAACATAAATGTTGGTTTAAACAACATTCTTACCCGAGCTAACCTTGCCTCTTTAGACTGACCAGTAGATTTTGCCGTTTTAAGCAATCCTTGAGCCTATGTAACAACTAAAAAATTAGTGAGATTTTTTTTTAAACAAGATGTGCAGTGAGTAATAATGAATAAACTTCTCCATAAAAAGTTTTACCTCATCAAGTTGATCTTCTACTTTCTTTGGGGAAATGTCAGTTTTATGATCCTCTTGGCTCGTTTTATTCACAATAGATTCAGGTTTTACATCAGAATATTTAGGTATAGCATCATTATTAGGAGCAATGTCAGTAACAACAGACTCAGATTTATCTTGATCCATATTTTGATTGGCTTCTAAATCTCCAGAGCTGATAATTTGACCAGTATTAACTGGTTCTTCACTGAGGCCTTTGATTCCCTCAGAAACTGAAAGAGAATCCTCCTCACGAATATCTGAAGTATTCTCTTTAGCAGGCTCACCATTTTCAGAAACAGTGGCAACCTCAACACCACTATCAGTTGCTAAAACTTCCACATCAATTTTTTCATGTTTACCAACATCCTCAGCTAGCATATTTGACAATGAAGTCCCTAACAAGGGTGATGCTGAATCAGTCAATTGCTGCTCCTTGTTTGGCTGGATTGTAGATATGGAAGTACTTCCATCATTTTCGGCTACAAGATCAACTTTCTCTGTCAGAGTTGATACATCCACCGGTGCTACTGGAGTGCCAATTTTCTCCTTGGTAGTATCTGTAGCATCGCTAATTATAGTTGATGGTTTAGATAGTCCCTTTTGAGCCTGCAAAAACTCAAAGAGACAAGTTCAACGTTAATATCACATGCGAAAATTACATGTGGAATATGGATAGAAATGCATTGGGAATACCTTAGATTTTGATTTTGTCCTCTTGCCTTGAGATCCTTGCCCATTAGAGGCTAATTATCAAAGAGGTAGCAATAAAAAAAACTGTAAGCACTCGTAGAACATAATACTAATTTCTCAAAGAAATGAGATCAGGTTTACAGGTTCGCCTTCTAACAAGGTAAATGTGTAACTTCCAAAAAAAATGTAAAAGGTTTGTTGTTTGGATGTAGTTTAAAATAACTTGCTATTAATGCAATTTCCTTCCAACAGATGGCCAATTCTGTGAAACATATCAATTCTACTTCTTACAACATCAAAGTTGAAGTATCAACTGTACTTTTGAGTTGACAAAAGGTAATTTCGTTTTTTAACATGAATCAGATTACGGTATTTGTTTATTTCAACTAAAATATGAGAGAAATAAATAAAAAATGTAACTTTAGGTTTAAGGACTATCAATGTTAAGATTTTAAAATCTAGAGCACGAGAAACCCTCTAATCACCAGGTATTTAAAAGTTTAATCTTTCCACTATAAATTAGTAGCAAAGCTCCATAACAATAAACCAGCACTGATTCCAGATAAGGCATTCAGCAAAAAAATTAATGCTAAATAAAAGGGAGAGAATTAAGACAATATCCAAAATCTAAACCTGGAGACTTAGAATCAGACTGTTCATCTGCTAAGTCATTGACAACTGACTTCGCTCTCCGGTCTACAACTTCAAATAAATCTGATCAAAGCCAAAAGTGTATACATCAGATTTGAGCTCAACATAAGAATATCATACAGAAACGGTGATAGGATAGGGAAAGTTTTGGTCCAACTCCAACACAATAACATCATCCTCAAATGAAAATGCATCAGTTGATAAACCCTCCCTCTCCCAACTCTATACCTGATTCTTCTTCCCAGAAAAATGAAGCAAGACTCCTAACAGACAATGCACTCGTTCATAGAATATAATTGAAGCAATTGACCAATTGATACATGCATTACACTTTAATTAATGTTATGCTCCTTAAATTAGAAATGGACAAAGTATTAATGAAAGCGGGTATAATTATATTCAGCAGTTCATTCCCTTCAGATATCTCTCAATGTTACTCTTCAGTTTCACCCTGATATTATAGTTAATTGCCAAAAACAATTTCAATAACAACCAAACTTTTTTCCTACGAGCGTGAACCTCAGAACAATGGTAAGGTTGCTGCCTTGTAACCTGAGGTCATATGCTCAAATCCGGTAAACAACCTCTTCCATTACAAGGGTAAGGTTGTATACATCTACCCTCCCCAAACCCCACTAGAAGGAAGCCCCCGCTCTTTAACCAACCCTTTTTCCATTAATATTCTATCGTAAATCATATCTACATATAATCCATCAACATCTAAATCCTTATTAACGGTTGCGCCTATAGTTTTTCCTGCACTCTCCCTCTCCCTGTAGCAATTAGCCTACCTCCATTTGATCTACCCTCCCTCCTAAGGCATCGTCTCCTCCACAAATGCCCGAACCACCTAATATGCGATTTTACATCTTTCTTATACATTTTACGTAAAACAGCATTAACTATATATACATATTGAATTAAACGTTCTGACATCAAAAAAAAAAATTCCATGCCAACTAAAATCAAACTCTGAACCCTTGGAATATTCCAAATCAATCTCAATTTTAAACAGAGTGATTGAATCAATAACAAAATGCTTGAATATGATCGAATTCGAAGGAAAAAGGAAATAGAGAGAACGAGATCCATAATATACCTTCAGCAGCTTTGAGCCAAGACGCCATAGCAATGAGAAGTTAGATTCGTTTAGAGATCGAGAAATTAAGCTTCCATCATCAAAACGACGTCGTTTGAATTGTATTTTCTGGTTACTGCACTGTTTTCTCTTTCTTTCTCTGCTCGTAGAATCGCGGAATAAAAATTAAAATAATAAAAAACGTTTTTTTCTCTTTATATGATCCCAGTTATTTTTAATTTTGCTGTTGCTTTTATAAAATGTTTCCTTCGACAGATTGCTTAGATTATTTTATTATTTTGTTGCTTGAAATTCAATTTTATTGATTTAATTTCCAGAATATTAGTGTATAATTTTTGTAGATCTTTTTTTTATGATGTAACTAGCAAGTTACTCGTGTATTTGCACGGGACGATATTTTCTTGCTGCATGATTAAGAACACATATTACATGTGTATTTATGATTAACTTTATGATTAAGAATATGTATGTTGCTCGTGCATTCGCATGGTTAAAATCATATATGTTATTAGCGCATTCATATTGTTAAAAATTATTAATTATATATAAAATCATACGATCAGACCATACAGTTTAACTGTTTAAATAGATAAACTTAATATGAGATCTCTTCTGGTTTAACATCTTCCTCGACTTTCCCAACATTGTTTTTTACACATACATAACATAATATAGTTAGTAGTATCCTATTAATCAAAAAAATCATTAATAAATTTATAATTTCATTATTATTTGATTCTAAAATAAGATTAGTATAAAAATAAATATTATTATTTGACTCTAAATAACTACAAACAATATGTTATGATTCATATTATTATTATTTTAATATTGCTATAGTAA
>NC_032014.1:32525481-32720549 GCF_001865875.1 Lupinus angustifolius
TTTTAAATAAATCACATACATTATAGAGTTAATTTGTTGTATCATCATCTTATAATATTTGATCGTTTAACTTAGTTGATTAATTGTGTATAATGTAATTTTTATAATTGATCCATAAAATTTGAGTTTTTATATTTATTTATGACATTAAAAATATAATTATTTATTTATCAATATAATTATAATTGTGCATTAAGTTTCTAATGTTAAATAATTGTGTAATATGCTCAATTATTCATGCATGCAATTCAATAAATCAGAATAAATTATAGATTAGTGAATCCAAATATGAACAAATTATTGGAAATGATGTAAAACATTAATGAGTAGATATTACTCAATTAATATTCCATAAATTCATTAAATATAATACTGCAAATTTATATTTCATTTTTGTAACTGATCCATAAATTCAAATAACAAATTGAATAAAAATTGAATTAAATATTAATATTTCCGAAAATTTATTATTTACGGCAAATTTATATCAAAAATAAACATGGCTTAAAATTAGAAAAATATAAATAATTTAAATATGCTATGGGAAATATAACCAAAATATGCTATAAATTCTTTGCAAGAACATGACCTCCAAAAATCATAGGTTCCCCCTGGTTTACATCAGAAACTATTGTTGATTCTCTAACTTTTTTATCATATATACATGATTAATATTATGTACATATATCATTTTATATGTTGAATTACATATTCATAATAATAAATAATATTGAGAAGACTTTATCTAAAATGAATATACATTATATTTAATAAGAGCAGGTCGGGTTCACATTTAAAGGTTGACCCAATTGATATTTTGGGTCGGGTTCACATTTAAAGGTTGACCCAATTGATATGTTGGGTCGGGTTACCTTCAGATCTATGGTCAGGTTCAAGTTCAAAAAGATGACCCGATCAACATTTAGAGACGGATAAGAGACAATACTTATCTGGTCTCAATCCAACTCATACTCACTCATATCTAATCATATCATTCAAGAAATATGCTTGGTTTTATTGTGAATTTATTCAATCAAACACATGGCTGAATGTGTACCTAATTACCTATAATCAAATAATACCTTGAAAATTATAGTTTACTTTTCATTCTTGATCAACCTGGTGTTATAGAAGCTTTTACTAAATATAAAATCAGTTGATAGATTCATTACAATCTTCTAATGCTCATAATTTATATATGTTAACATGTATAAGGACAAAAACAAGATAAAATTAAACTTCGAAAAAGGAAAGATAGCAGGGAACTAGTGTGATAGATAATTACATATATTTTAAGCTTAAATAGAAATATGATAAACCATTCATATTTGTATAGTTGATCTTAACATATTTGTTCAAGTTGACCAAATCTTAATAATTGTTGAAAACTTCCATGTTTGTAATAGTAACATCCACATACTCAATTTTCCAAAATCATTTACAAGACATTGGAAATAATAATCTAGTACAACAAAGTTTCAGTATATTGTCACTTAAATCGGAAGTCTTAATGAAGAGATCATTAAGAAGAATGAGAGTAATGCGACCACACAAAAAATATTTAAAATAGAAGTGGTGTAACATTATCATCTTGTATTAAGTATCGATTTTGATACATGCACAAAAATGAGATGAAACATAAGGATTACTTTTTTTACTTTGTCAGAAGACGTTACGTGTCAACATCACATGCTTGCAAATGGAAAAGTTATTGAGACATCAATAAATAAAGTTGAATCACTTATATGCCTTTACGGTTAAATTAACATCTATAAATTATTATAAACTTAACTATATATTAAGAAATTAATGAAT
Source organism: Lupinus angustifolius (assembly GCF_001865875.1). Lineage (NCBI taxonomy): Eukaryota > Viridiplantae > Streptophyta > Magnoliopsida > Fabales > Fabaceae > Lupinus > Lupinus angustifolius. The sequence goes on from NC_032014.1 coordinate 32,527,297, forward strand.
GTTAGATGAAAGATTTCAATTTGGATATTTGTGGGTTAAAGTCATATATATACATAGTTATTTTAATGTATATGAAAATTATAACTAATTTTTATATAAAAAGGTTAGCTAAACATTGAGTGGACAAAAAAATTGAAATATACTAAACCCTTGAACGAAAATTCCTTTATTAAATAGTTGTCTATCATGAATTAAATATGAGTTTTCCTCCCACATGAAATAACTATGTGAATTCACTCATTTGATTTATTTTTTACAAACATCACATGTACCAAGTGTTTCCTTGTAGGAAAGAGTTTTGATTGGTAAGAATAATATAATTTTAATTAAAATTCAGAAAGATATAATATTGTGACCTATCATAAGCCTTTGGTAATATTTTGTGATGCTTGTTTCCCAATTACTTGCCTCTTGTGATAAAATAGTATACTCTTTTATAAAATCATTTATGCACATATAAATTTAAGGATATATATACTCTTTATGAATAATACTCTATGAATATATAAAATCTCTCATCTACAAATAAATATAAGGGTTTATTCTCTTATTTAAGTGAATTACACTATGTGGACATAGAGGGAAAGAGGATTGCTTGTTGATCCTTGAATTTGATAACCTGAATAATTACAATTATTTCAATATTATGTGAGTACTCATTATCTATACTTCTATATAAAAGTAAAATATGACTAAAGAATAATTAGATAATTAATCATATATAATTTTTATATCTTAACTTTGTCATTTTCTATATATACTTTTATAACCATTGTGAGATATTATGGCCATTAACTTGTCATTGTAGCCATATGTCTCTTTTGCCTTCGTTGGCAACAATTTGAGACTTGAAAAAGCAAGCATCATATATTTATTTGCTAATCTGACAATAGAGAATATATATATGGTGGAAAAGATAGACAAAACAAGGAACAAAAGAAATAACTTTGTAGGCATCATCTTAAGAGATTTTTCATACAATTTAATTTGTGTGAGCTCCATATTCTTGGCTTTGAATGCACAAATTCAAGAATAGCTTGTGTTAACCTTGGGGAGGTTGGTCTATAGGAAAACCACTTTTAAGACGATGATGTTACATATCACAGAATACACCTAGAAGGGGTTGAATAGGTGTCGCGGTTCTCAAATACCGTTATTCGCATCAAAGCCCTATTATGGAAAATCACTCAGTTAGTCGATTAAAGAACTGCCTTAATCGATAAGTCGCACAGAAAAGACAGTTGTTGAATGGCTTGATTGCACAACCACTCACCGATTATACAGAAATGATACAACAAACATATTTGAACATAATTGATCTTTATATGGCAGAATTACAATATTCAAATTATCAGCTAAAATAGGCAATTAAAGCAACTTGAAAAAGTAAAGAGATAAGGTAAGAAACAGTCTGCAACAAGGTTTTTACACTGATTCATTTTGCGGTTCATTGCAAAACTACATTCAGTTATCCCCTTCCGATCTCGGGAGATTTTCTTCACTAAAACTGAGACAAATGTATTTACATACACACTTCCAATTACAAGACCTTGGATGTTACTACCTTCTTGAATTCCCATAACCCCTACCTTGGTTTGACCATACTAATCGCCTAAGAAAACCTTTCCTACGATCTAGTCTCAACCAAGAGTGTGTTCTAAACTCAAGACCTCCAAGTCTTGGTGAAGACTCTCTATATCTCGTTGGTGGTACGACACCAAGAGATGGCTTTCCTTGTCACAAAAACAGAGTGTTATGAAGCACAAAATGGCTCAAATATTACAATTAAGAACAAACTATAAACCCTATACAAATCTCACAAATAAGAATATGTATAAGATCATAATCATGAAGAAACATGTAATTTCTACTCTACGAAATCTCTAAAAGAAATGAAAGAATCATGCAAGAAAATATAGAATGATGAACACATTTAATCACATGCAATGGATGGCATTTTAATCCATAAGCATGATACTATCTCTCACTATTCTCACATGCAATTCTCTCTACCTATATGACATACAATGAACACGAAAATATGCAACTTAGCAATTCTAAAAATGAATGAATGTATGAAGCATGGTGTAAAATCACAGTTTATATAGAAAAGTTGTTTAACGTCCAATTAATCGATTAAGTGTCATTTTAATCGATTAACGGGCTGTTGAGAATAACTGAATTTTGTTTTTCAGTTATCTGTCAAAACTGATTAAAACTGATTTCACGTTAATCGATTAACGTCTTGCTTAATCGATTAAGTGGCATATTTTCAGCTAAGAGATTAAATGGTAAACTACGTATATGTTATGATTATCAACTATACATGTTTTACCATTATGTTATGCCTAAAATGCACAAGTAACATGTATGATTAATGCATGAACACATAATAATCTAGGTGACATATCTCATGTAAATGATATGGTAGTTTTTAGAACTTGTGAGAGTTGCATTTAGGTTTACCTAACATAGACTCAATAACTAAGACACATATATAAGACTGTAGTTTAGACATGAAGCTCTTGAGTCATTGATATGTTGATTTGTTGAGGTATCTTTAAGCTTTCACTAATTCATTTGTCTTCATCAAAACATAGGCAAGCTAATAGTGATATCTTGACACTTTGCACTTCCAGATGATCTCGATATTGCGACACAACTCTAAGTCATTGATCAATGAGAATAAAATATTTTCTCATATCATGAAATAATTTGTCTCCTTAAATTCATTAAGTGTTTGACATGTGTCTTATTTTTTTTATAATATATTTTAAAATAAAAACGTCTTGAAGGAAGAGAAATAAGTCATATGTCAATTATTGAGTAGATTTAAGGAGATAAGTTATCTCCTATTATAAATATATATTTTATTCTCTTGATCAATAACCTCTATGTTTTCAATATTTTGAAAGCAATCATTGTAATTGTTGTTGGATGAGACAAAATACTTGACACAAGAAGTTCAAGGCATGTTTGTGCCAACCAAGAAATGTTTAAGGACAATGAATTTGTACGAATGGTGTTCATAAGTTTATTGATAGATTTAATCAAATGATTGATCTCTTTGGAAAGTGAAAACATGAAGGTTTGTGATTGAGGTAGCTTACAACTCACAATGTTAAAGTAAGTTGAAAATGATTCAATTGAATATAATTAGTCTAATGTATGTGTTTAAAGTAAATATATGCTTAATAATAGAATTTCATCATTAATATCTTCCCTGGGCCATATGGTAGTGAAATAGATCAATCTCACTTTAGATCATAGTGCATAGATGAGTGCTAAAAAAGTTAGAGAAATTTGGAAAGAAAAGAGCATGGAAAAGCTATATATCAAATCCCAAATACTAGATATGTGGGTTACAAGAAAGATATTGGCTTTCAACAAACTAATATTAAAATTACAATAATATTTATATATTATCATTATAAAGATTTATATATAATCAATATATTATATATCATTATTTGAATTATTATTTTTGAATAAATAAAAATTAAATATAAATAATATATATAAAACTCATATATTATTAATGTATATATTTTCTCTCTAAAAATACGAGTGGACACTTGACACGCTTCAACAAGGTAATCATAATAACACATGAGTTTATTTGTGTGATGATTTTTGAATTATTGAGATTAGATTTTGAATAAAGGTGACAAGTGACAAATTTTCTAATTCTCTCTTCTCCTTATTTGTTGCTTTTCCTCTTCCATGTTAAAAAATTCAATCATTATACATTATCATCTCAAAAGAATAACAGTGGGGTTATGTTTGATTAAGGAAAAGTGAAAGGAAAGAAAGTAGAAGGAAAGAAAAATAATAAAAAATGATATAATAATTTTATTGTTTGATATGGTTGAAAATGATAGAAAAGTGTGAAGAAAAAAAATGCACATTTATACATAATGTATTTAAAGTGACTTAAATGCCCTCATTATATAGAAGTATGTCTAATTTTTAACACTATTTTTTATTGTTGCAAATTACATTTTTAATAATATTGATTAATATTTTTAAGTAACATATAAACTAATTTTAATATAACAATTTTTATTATAAAATTTAATGAAAATCATTAATATCTTATATCTTCTTCTCACTAATATATCTAAAGAAATTATAACTCATATTTAACAATCATTTTTATATTTCTAATCATCTCACTTCCACACACTTGTGTTTTATCTTTCTAATTTATTTATTATTGTTACTTGGTTGATAATTTGAGTGATTATGTTTCTTTTTTATTTTTACTTCATTTTTATTGAGCATATACAATTATTATTTATTTGTGAGTTCAAATACAATGAAAATAAAATTAAGTTAACTAATTTCACATAAAAATGAATATATACAAAGAAGTTTACGTCATTATATTTATTTTCACATAGATTATTGTTCTTTCAATTCATTCATGGTGGAATGACAAATTTGAAATTTTGATGATTTCTCTCATTTCTTCATTTTCTTCACAAATTAGGATGGAAAAGTTTTTTGTGGGACTCATACACATTTTTTTCTTTCCCTCCTATTCAGTGTTGCAACTAAATGGTGGAAAATGAAAATTTTCATAACTTTTCTTTCCCCCTCTTTTCTTTCCTCTTGTTTTCCCTACAACCCAACATGGTGTTAACCTTACTTTGGTAGAAGAAAAGAAAGGAGAAATAAGAGGAAATGAGAGAAGTTGAACAAAAAGTTCATCTTTCTCTCATTTGGTTGAGAAGAGAGGGTAAAAAATGAGATGTGATCCACCAAATTTCTTTATTCTCTAAGGTGAGGGTCCACCAAATTTCTTTATTCTCTAAGGTGAAGAGAAAACGAGAAAGGAAAATCATTTCTTTCTCTATACAATCAAACAACACAAAACTTCATTCTATTTTTCATATATTTCTCACATATTTATCTCTTCTTACTTTTTTCCTTTCAACCAAATAGAATTAATATATCATTTCTTATGATCGACCGATTAAATGATTTAATATATATATATACTAATAGTGTAAATATTTTTACATTGTCAACAAATCACTCATTATTTATGTATAAAACACTATTGACTCTCAAACAAAAGTAATACAAATCAGTGATGAATAATATACTGACAATATAAAAAACTTTAGACTAAAAATATATAGATTTTAAACTCATATATTTTTTTTTGGGAACACCTATATATTGTCCCATCATATAGTCAAGAGAGATTTCTCAAATTTAAGATAATATTAACCACACATCAGTCTTATCCTATGCCCTTTGACATGACAAATTCCAACCACATCATTAAGACATGTTCCTTAATAATAATACCACATGCTTTTTACTTCACATTAGATACACACCTCATTCTACACATGGAGCCTTATGAAGATGGAAAGCAAGAAGCAAAATGGAAAGGAAAAGCAACAACAGAAGTAAATGGATCAAAAGCAGAACAAGTTTGGCCACTGTTGGAGGATTTCTTTGGCCTTGATAAATGGTTCCCTACTCTCTCTACTTGCCTTCCTCTTCAAGGTATCTCTGGCCAACCTGGTTGTATACGCTTCTGTGCAGGTACAAATCCAGCCACTAAAATTACGACATGTGTCATATTTAATCATTTTCTATAAATATATTTTTAAAATTAAACAAAACAATACATAGTCATACTTTTATCAGCTAGGAGATAAGTTATATCCTGTTATAAATAAATATTTTATTCTTATATTATAATTTGTACATTAAATGTTGAGAAAGATATGGTGAAAAAGTGAAATATTCTAAAAAAATAATTGTACACAAGTTTTTAAGTTTCAGTTCCTAGATTTTTTTTAATTCTTTTTATAAGCAAATTGTATGATGAAGAGTATAAGGATGCATAACCTACTAATAGCAACAACAATGAACATGTGTGGATCCACTTACTACTTCTTATTGTAGTCATCAATTTTAGGGAAATGTAATGATTTTAATTAGTGAATAGATCTAAGCCATTAGATATTCATAGAATTAATGGTTAGGATAAGAAGTAAATTTAAAAAACTTACTATTGAAATAAGTAGATCCGTATATATTGAATATATCTCTATTATTCGCATAGCACGATAACAACGAGTAACCTCAATAGTTAGGATTTTCAAAGGTCTCATTGAGTGATAAAAGAGTCAACAATTCAATTTGGACATGTTGGATACAAGGGAGACAATTCTAGTAAAGTGATATTTGAGAGGAAGATCTTGAATATGTTAAAAAATGAAGTTTTTATTGGGCTAGGATGAGAAAACTTGAAAAGATTCATTACTATATCTTTCAATGGCTAAAAGTTTTGAATTAAAATATAATATTTTAACCGAATTAGAATCCTTTATATTAACAAGGAAACAAATATTTTAAAAAATAAAAGAAAATATAACTTTTGGTGACATAATTATCTTTTTTATTATAATGAAGTTACACCTTTCTCGTATGAAAATATACACTTACAAATATAAAAACCACAAATCTTAATGAAGACACAATTATATTCTCAGTGTGGATTGATTCCTTGCAGGTTTTAAAACCCCTGTGGAAAACAATGGCAAACAAGCCATAAACTGGACTAAGCAGAAACTGTTATCCATTGACCGATCTAACATGACATTTATCTATTCAATCATAGATGGAAATGTTGGGTTTCATTCATATGTTTCAACTGTGAAGGTGCTACCAAATGAAGATGCAAGTGACTCATGTGTGATTGAATGGCTATATGAAGTTGAACCAGTTGAAGGTTGGAGACTAGAAGATCTTGATTTCTTCATTGGCTCAGGATTGCAAGTCATGGGTCAGAGAATTCAAGTAGCTTTGAAGGTCATGGAAGATGCACTCAAGCCTTCAAACTGAAGACACATTCAAGTAGCTTTCATAAAAAAAAAATGTATACACTCAAGTTTTCTATACTGTTACATCTATTGTTCATTTATAAACATCGTTGACTCTTAAATAACATTATTTAAATAAATGATGCATAATATGGTAAATGTTTATAAATCTTTACACTGAAAATACATAATTATTGTTGTTATAATAATGATATTGTTATATGACTTTTCTCAACACATCTCTTCATACCTAGTTTATAATTATTGATCAAAGGGTTATTATGTTAAAAACTATCAATAAATGAATGATTAAATATTATGAAATAGATGAAAAAATGATGTGGAAAAGGGGATATATGATGTTTACTTTTAGTAAATATACACTTTAGTCTTTCATGTTTTTTGATTTCACTTGTTTGAATTCTCAAAAAAAAATAAAAAAAATGCAATGGTTGTAAAAAAAATTGAATGTTGGTCAAATTAGTAATTTTTAGGATCAAATAGTTTCTACCATATGTTATAAGTTATGCTAAAAATGATTAATTTGATCCACATTTCAATTTTTTGGGGACCATGTTAAGTTTTTTCAATTTTTAGGATTCAAACTGGTAAAATTAAAAAATATGAGAGACTAAAATAAATATTTATTCTTATTTTTATTAGCCTGCTTGTTTTTTTAGTCGTCGAGGATAAAAGAAGATGACATGAAACGATGTCGGTTTATTCTTATTTTTTAAGTTTGAAAATTATGTCACTTCGATGAAGTGGCAAAATTCCTGAGCGTGAAATTGTTATGCGTTGTCACATATGTAATTAACGTGTCGCATCAACGATTTTGTTAACATTAACATACATAAGTTAAGGAAAGGGGTGTCACAGGTTTGAAAGTTGATGACCAAAATGATAATTTATTTATTAGGAAATAAGTTAACGTTAAAAAAATAATATTATCTATGATTTAGTTTGTTTTATTTTATAAACAAAACTTGTTATAAACATAAGATGATAAACTCAAATAATAACTAGCATGATAAATTTAAATTAAAGATAAAGTCAAATAAAATGAAACTAACCAAATCATAATAAATAATATTATTCTGACATGTTTAATCTTAGGGATGACAATGGATACCCGGATCCGTGAGTACTCACAAAAAATGCATGCAAAAAATATACCCATATGGTCGCATCTGAGTTCATGTTTTTGGACCAGTGGGTAATGAGATCCGAGATTTAAAGATCTATCGTTGGATGGGTCTCAGTCCGGACAATGAGGTATCCAGACTTATGGGTACTCGAACCCGCTATTCCTTCATATGTATATATAAATATATAGGAGGAGACCCACTTACTTCAATAGTAAGTTTAAACAACTTACTCCATATCTTAGTTATCAATTCTAGGGAAATTCAATGATTTGAATTAGTGAGTAGATCTATACCATGAGATTTTCTTACAATTGATGGATAAGATGTGGAATATGTGAATCCATATATATATATATATATATATTGTTAATCCGTAAATATAATTGATATGTTGTTAAATATTAATGTTTGAGTAGTGATGTAGTGTTATGTTTTTAATTGATATGTATAATATAATATTATGTTGATTGAACAATTCTTATTAAATCAATTTTACGTCATAATGTTGAAGTAGACAATTTAAAATGTGTTTAAAACTTGAAATTATTTTTTATAATTTTTTCTCTTATTCATTATCTAAATAAGATATAAGATTGTAGGACCAATGAGTACTCAAGGACCCATCAGTAGCAGACCCAACGAGTATCAATATTGGTCTGAGATGGGTCTAGGTCAAAAAATGATGCAATATGATGGGTCGGGTAATGCACTACTCAAATCCAAGCACACCCATTACCATCCTTATTTACTCTACCATTTATCTATATTTCTATACTATATATAAAGGCAAAACATATTATAACTATCTATATGGCATAATTTTCATTTACATATTTTATCCTTATAATTAATAATTATTGCAATATTTTTTAATACAATAAAAAATATAAATGGAGGTTAGAGGAAATTACATCCACTAACCATATCAAACTACCAATATCATATATCATATCATACATGAAACAAATCAATCACAATTAATGTAGATAAATGTGATCATGCTCATCATTAATATTTTATAACAAATTGATTAAAACTTAAGAGTGTACCACTTAAAGATTATACAAAGTCAATTCAATTATATATTTATATTATTTAAATTTTAGAATACTAAATAGAGAAAATTACACGGACATATCCTGAATTTTAGTGAAATTACATAAACCATCCTTCATTTTTTACATCTATACAAACCCCCTTATTTTGTATACTTTCATTACTCTGACCACCTCTGCATGAGAAATAAGTGTAATCTTTTAAAGAAAAAAATGTGATAAATGCAATTAAGTTAAACAAATCAATGTATCTTTATTATTTTTTGTTACAGAATGCATCAACAATTCTGAAGAGATATTGTTTAAATCGCTCTTGTAATATATCATAACGAACCAAAAATAATGAAATACATTGATTTGTATATTATTTAGATTTGTGTGCATAATATATCATGTTTTGTTTAACTTAATTGCATCTATCACATTTTTTGTTTAAGATATTACACTTATTTTTCATGTTCATGTAGGGGTGATCAATGTAATGAAAATATAAAAAATATGGGATTTATGTAGGTATAAAAAAATGAGAAATGATTCATGTAATTTTATTAAAACTCAGAGGGTGTTAGTCTAATTTACTCTTCCAAATATGAATCATTCATAATGCTCTTACACTTCATTGCAAATATTTTTTTTTTATCAAAACTATGATAAAAGCTTTGTGTAATTTTCATTAGCATCATAAAATTTAAAAACAAAAATGCAAAAATATTAAATCAAAACAAAGTCAACCATATCCGAAGACTAAAAATAAACGACCATCCAATCACATGATACAGCGTGGCAATATGTCGTCACAATTTCATCTCACTCCCAATAGCATTCACTCACTCCCAATTAAGAAGGGCATTCTAGTCATCTACCATAAAACTCTAGACCCAAAATAGTCTTTTCAAAATACAGTTGCAACTAATTCGCCCACACGTTAACACTACCCTCATTGAGTTTTAAGTTTTAACGCATAAACCTCACTCTCATTCTCATACTCACTTTCTCTCTCTTATTCTCTCCGGAACTATCAATTTCGCCGTCAATGGCGGCTTCCGATGTTCAGAACAACGGTTCCACTATCAGAAACGCTTTCGGTAACATGCTCGCATTCTTCATCCTAATTCTCATCGGTGTTCTCGCTTTCTCGATTCGTCTCTTCTCTGTAAGTTTCTTTAATTCTCATTCTATCTTCTTATCAGATCCGTTTCATTCTAAATCCAACGGCATTGATAATCGTTCAATTAAACAATTCGTCAATGTTTTTTGGATCACAATGTAGTCGTGAACAAATAAAAACAAACAAAAAAAGTTGCGGATCCTCAGTGATGAAGCAATAGCTGTTTAGTAACTTGGAATGAAATCGTTAACTCAGAAATCTTAAAATTATATTAAATTCTGATTGAATTTCAATGCGACTGCGTCCTTCTGAGTTCAGAGGAATCTATAACCAGTCATTTTAACTGTTTCATCATTCTTTGCTTTCATGATGAACTGTTGAATAAAAAAACTAAACAGCTGAAGATTGTATGTGACATAGCAAGAACTGTTTATAATTTAAGTCCATATGAAATCTGAAAATTAAGTTTCTGGTTATAGTATTATAATAAGATAATTAGTCCTAACTCCTAGCCTTATTGTTAATTGAAATTTGAATTTTTAAAATTATAATTCAATAGAAGGTTTTTTTTACATGTTTGGATCATGACCTATTGTAGAACTATGATAAAGTCTCGCCATATGTGGTTTGAATATTAGTGAAGAAGTTTTGTAGAAGCCTGAGTAAGGAGAGTAAATCCAATGGAGGGTAGCTAGCTAGAGGTAGAGGGAGACCAAGAAAGATTATTGGAGAAACTATTAAGAAAAACTTAGATATAAGTAGTTTGTCTCTAAACATGATTTATGAGGTGATATTATGATGCTAATTGATTCTTGTAACCTACAAGGTTTTGTTGTTGTTGTTGTGGCATGAAATAAAAACATGAGTACTCATATATTCTGCTATGTGTAGGTTTCACGAATTATTTGTGTTGTAGCTATTAAGTAAACATGGTGATACTTTGGAAATTTCCATTAAATGAATAATTCTTATTGAAAACACTGTTTCGTTGTTTCAAAATTTCATGCTTCTGAAAATTGAGACTGTGACACTCTCTTCTCATTTTTGTGTATTTGCTTCTTTTCCCGGGCAGCAAGTAGGTTATCTATTTCCACTTCATAGACAGAGTTTTTGTATCCACTGCTCACATTTTCCTATATCTTGCATACAGGTTATAAAGTATGAGAGTGTTATTCACGAATTTGATCCTTATTTCAATTACAGAGTCACTCAGGTGAGGATAGTTTAGAATGAAAATGTTCTACACCTATTACCACATATTATTGGGAGGACTATGAGTCTCTCATTCTGGTTAATGGCTTTAGAAAAATGATATTTATCCTTTTTTGTTCTATTTGAATCTGTTAATCTCATTGGGGTGAAGATTCACAGAAGATGACAGACATATTTTTTGGTTTCAGTATTTGACAAAGAATGGGATATATGATTTCTGGAATTGGTTTGATGATCGAACTTGGTAAGTAACTGGTGTTTGGATTGAAACATGATTTCCCTGACATATATGCAGTTTAATCAGCTTGCTCTGTTTATAGATTTATTATGTGTTACCCTTCTATTTCTAGGTATCCTCTTGGTCGTGTGATTGGTGGGACTGTGTACCCTGGTTTGACCTTGACAGCCGGCACCCTATGGTGGTAAGTATTTGAAAATACAGTTGGAGATGTTTGCTGTCAATTGTCATATTTTGATTTTTCTGTTGATTAAATTCTAATATTAAATATCCATGTGTGCAATTATTTTGAGCTTTATCTAAGGTTGTTTACAATTCTCTTCTGGTGCAGGGTACTGAATTCCTTAAACATCCCTCTCTCAGTAGAAACTGTCTGTGTGTTTACGGCACCTATATTCTCAGCCTTTGCTTCATGGGCAACATATCTTCTGACTAAGGTTTGTCCATGCCTAAATTGTGCATTGTATAATTTGTCTGTTAACTATATGTTGGCTAATTTGCTGCAGCTGCTTGTTTTTTGTAGGAGGTTAAGGGTACTGGGGCTGGCCTGACAGCAGCAGTTCTTTTAGCAATGGTGAATTTCTCAGCGAGCTTTATGACTGAATTAGTTTGTGTTGAAATTTTCATCTGACTATGAACATTTGATTTATGGTCAGTCATAATAATCAAAGTTATAGGTCCAGCCATTCAAGATTCTATATTTTAATGCTCAACAAATTATTCTGGTTGAATAACCACCATATACGTTGATGTATATCACTATATAGATTTAGTGGTGGACTTATGACAATGATTGTTCTCTTCAACATGTCTCGGTTGCTGGCCTTGACTTCCCTCTTACATGTGATTGGTTGCTCGTCTCTGAATCTTGTTGTCTTTGTAGGTTCCCTCGTATATATCTCGATCAGTGGCTGGCAGCTATGACAATGAAGCTGTTGCTATATTTGCTTTGATCATCACTTTCTATCTCTATCTTAAGGTTGGTTATGAAAGCTAGCAAGTTTACTTCAAATTGAACGAACTTGTATAATGATAAAGGTTGTCTATGAATTGTCAGTTCTGTACACATCTGGAAAGAAATCACTTAAGTCTTCTTTTATTCTCCATGAAGTTTCTGACTTGATTTTCATGTCATGCAGACACTAAATACAGGATCCCTCTTCTATGCCACTTTGAATTCCATAGCATACTTTTACATGGTAAGTTTTCTATGATAATGTTTTTCTTGTTACCTTTCCCTATGGCTGTTGTTATTTGTACTTCTCTACTTAACTTGCAGGTTTGCTCATGGGGAGGGTACACTTTTATCATTAACCTTATTCCAATGCATGCACTCTTGTGCATAGTAACTGGTCGCTACTCTTCTCGACTGTACATTGCATATGCACCTTTCGTAAGTTTTCATATTGGTTATGTACAGTTATATTAGTTTTTAGTTAGATATTTAAAGCCCAATGGACATGATTTATGGTAGACATCGATCAATCCATGTAGCCGACCCCACCTAGTTGGATTAAGGTTTTGTTGTTGTTGTTGTATGTTAATTTTCTTGAGCCTGAAAAGGAAAGCTCTAACTTGTATAACGCTTGATATAATTTTGGTAAAGTTTAACTGATTATTAAAGTCCTCTGCAGTGAGGTTTAATCATTAATGTGCTTTTTTCAGCAAGTAAATATGGAATTTAATTTTAGGTTGAATTCTATGTTGTATTTTGTTCGAGAATGTTTCATTCATTTTGGGTTATGTATTTGCTACTTTGCAGATTTTCAATCTGCAACTTGTAAATTTTTTGCTGCATGTTGCATTTTTAGTTACATACAAGCCATTTGGAAACTGTGGCTCATCTTATCCTGTTCCCGCTTCACATTACGGATTTTCTCAATGCAGATTGTATTGGGCACACTCTTGGCTTCTTTGGTGCCCGTGGTTGGATTTAATGCTGTAATGACATCAGAACATTTTGCATCATTTCTGGTTAGTTTCTGCCTATTATTATCGTAGGAGTAATATATATATATATATACACACACTATGTCCACTATCTTGTTAATAGGGATTGCAATGGGGCGGGGAGTACTCCTCGCTTCTGATCCCCACGTCTAATTTTACTCCTCCATTCCTCTCCTCGGGAGAATTGCCAAGGTTTCATCTCATGACAAATTGGCAATGAAAGGAGTAGCTCAACATGTATTTAAACCACACCTAAGAGAACGAGTCTGGCAATGTGGGACTTACTTCTCAACAATAATTTTCTCCTCATCCCTATTATCCGCACGCACACAGAGACCCCACATGTTTTCTTAAATTTGAGGGAAAAAATAGTTTAAATATAATAAAATAGAAAATGATATTATAAAAATAAATAAGTTTTAAGTATATAAAGCTCAAATACTATTCAATAAGCTCAAATCAAGTAAAATTTATCAATTCAAAATAATAATAAACAAACTCAAATATCATTGTTCAAAATAAGTAGCAACAAAGCATCAAGATCAAGACATGAAATTTGATTCTTCTAATTAATTTCATAATATCATATCAATATGAAATTTAAAACTAAACTTATGTACAATATATATATGTGTGTGGATTTTCTCTTGTATTTATAGGATGGGACCCTGCGGGGTGAGGGGAATGATCCCCGTCCCCAAATCGCCTTCGGGGAGATTTTCTCCCTTCCCCACAGGGAAGCAATCTCCAAATATCAGCACAAATTGTCATCCCTACTTGTTAAGCTTGGAGTCCATAGCTTCTGCAAACCCCATGCGAGATTTTAAGTTTAATTATCTAATGTATACAAATGCTACTTGCTTAGTCATTATTACATTAGTTCTATGTTGATCAATTTAACTAATTTGAGCATATTCATAACCTAAAAATGGATTTTACAAATCAAAATTTTGTGTTCTGCCTTCTCTTATTTCTTGATAAATACTAATTGGTCTTTTATATTTTGTACTTATTAATTGATTGATTAGTCTCTTTGAAACCTAATGTTCTTTTTCCTAATTTTTGTGTGTGCAGGTTTTTATTATCATCCATGTGGTGGCTCTTGTGTACTATATTAAAGGGATCCTTTCCCCCAAAATGTTCAGAGTAGCTGTGGCACTAGTTGTGTCTGTTGGCCTGTTAGTGTCCCTTTCGATTGGTTTATTCTAAACACTGCAGATGAAAAATTAAACTGATTCATCTGCTTGTCTTATTTATTTTGCAGGGCAGTGTGTTTTGCAGTGATTGCAGTACTTATAGCATTGGTAGCTTCAAGCCCAACAAAGGGATGGAGTGGAAGAAGCTTGAGTCTACTAGATCCGTTAGTTCTCCTTTGCAAAAAATTTCTATTCAAATCCTTCAATCAAACAATTATCAGTAAAATGGCTTTTATGGCATGACCACTTACAGTCTTCTTTATTTTTCTAAAATGCTTATCTCTGTTTGACGTTCTTGCTTGTACATCACTTTCATAACTATGGAATTGCTGACTATATAACTAAAGAAATCTCTAGATTTTTTTTGCAAAATATTTTCTTCTGATTTGGCTCCCAAATGTTTGAATTGATTGCGGTGTGGCAGTACTTATGCAAGCAAGTATATACCAATCATTGCTAGTGTTAGTGAGCACCAGCCGCCTACCTGGCCTTCTTACTTTATGGACATCAATGTCTTGGCATTCTTGGTTCCCGCTGGCATAATTGTAAGATTTGTATTTTTTGAAAAAGTTTCCTCGTTATATCTTTCTTGTAGTATTCTATACATAAAACTAAGTTGTGTTGGTGCTAACCTGCTGTAGGCTTGTTTTTTGCCCTTATCTGACGCAAGCTCTTTTGTGGTACTTTACATTGTAACATCAGTATATTTTTCTGGAGTTATGGTAAGAATGATCTTGGGACTGTATTCTTCAATCTATTATATATATATATATATTTTATTGAAGATATAGTCTTTTTAAATATCAGGTTCGCTTGATGCTTGTACTTGCTCCAGCAGCATGCATTTTGTCTGGGATTGCTCTTTCTCAAGCTTTTGATGTTTTCACACGATCAATTAAGTTTCAGTTACCCAGCCTATCAGGTCATTCTAATGTTGATGTAAGAACTCGTTCTTTAATCTTCACTTCATTTGCCATTGCTTTAATACTTCCAGTCACTTCATGAGTTTGCCTTGTTCATATTATGCCTTTGGTCATCAAGGCAGGGGATGCTAGTTCCAAAAGTGTTGTGGCAAATGATGTGGCGAAGACTGATAAAAGTGAGGACACATCAAAGGAACGGATCTCAAGAAAAAGCAAGAAGGAAAAGGAACCTGTTGAAAAGCCTCTTCGCAAGTCACAAGTTAAGAAGAGGCTTTTGGTTTTGCCTCTGGAAACATCCGTCATTGCTATTATCTTGCTTGTGTTTCTAGGTGCCTTCTATGTGGTAATTTAACTTTCATTTTCTCTACCTTGTGTAACTTACAAAGCATGAAATCATTCATTTGAAGGTAGTTACCTACCAATCATAATAAGGTAGAGTGTTGTTTTTATACAACCTTTTGTTTTTCTCCTTCTAGGAGTTTATAGTTTATCTATTCTTTTTTTTAATTCAACCAATTTGTTTCATTAGCATAACTTCGAAATTTACTTTCCTTGTTAAATGAGCCCCCTGTTTCTCTATTAAATAGTATAGGATTCTTCTTGTTAATAATCAATTAGGAATAAGATGTCTTCTTTTTATATCTGATCTTTAATTATTATTATTGTCATCTTTCTGATCACTGGTGCCCTTTCATGTGTATGTTATGATAAACAAAGTTAATTTTGATTCACTCTCTTGATCTCTCTTGTAGGTCCACAGCGTATGGGCTGCAGCAGTAGCTTATTCAGCCCCCTCTATTGTCCTAACATCAGAGACACCTGCTGGACTTCATGTTTTTGATGATTTTAGAGAGGCCTATGCTTGGTTGAGTCATAATACAGATGTAGATGATAAAGTGAGTTTCATGCCATTTCCTTATTTTTCAGCTCACATGGTTGAGCGCGTCTGTCTATCAAAAATTTATTTGATTTGCAAGCATTTTGGAATAAACTATCTATGATTTTTTCTTTATAGTTCAACATTTATGCTGATCACTGATATTCTTTAAAAGATTGGTTGGGATAAATTTACGTTTTAGCTTGCATGATGTCCTGTGTTTTGATCTAATAACTGAAACTTAGATGTGTTTTGAAATTAAATAAATTTTCTGCAACTTAGATTAAGTGG
Organism: Lupinus angustifolius; assembly: GCF_001865875.1. Taxonomy (NCBI): domain Eukaryota; kingdom Viridiplantae; phylum Streptophyta; class Magnoliopsida; order Fabales; family Fabaceae; genus Lupinus; species Lupinus angustifolius. The sequence goes on from NC_032014.1 coordinate 32,544,143, forward strand.
ATAAGATGTTTCTGTAGGCCAAGTAAGTCGGGGATTGTGGATGCTGATAACAGAACATGACTGTTTCAATTGTTTATAGATGGAATCATGGAATGTGAAATGTATTTGAAACTTGTTGATATAATTGATGTTATGAATTAATTTGGGGGCACAATCTACATTTCTAGAAAAGTTCTTTGGTCCTGTGAACATGTTGATTTATTTATCATTCTCGTCAATGGATATTTGAGGAGAATTATTAATATTTATATTTCAGTAGGTCAGTGTTACATTCTTTATGTTGTGAAAAGGGATGGTCAACAAATTATAATTTATGGAAAAGTTTGGGAATTATATTGAATGCTCTTATACAATTCCTTGTAGGTTGCATCTTGGTGGGATTATGGATACCAAACAACTGCCATGGCTAACCGAACTGTCATTGTTGACAATAATACATGGAATAACACACATATTGCTACTGTTGGTACTGCCATGTCTTCTCCAGAGAAGCAAGCTTGGGAAATTTTCCATTCCTTGGATGTCAAATATGTTCTTGTTGTCTTTGGAGGTCAACTTCTTTCTCTTTGTTGAGTTGATTTAGTCAAGTCACCCTGTTTTGATTTTTTGCTATACTTATTATCAGGACTCGTTGGCTATCCCAGTGATGATATTAACAAGTTCCTGTGGATGGTTCGTATTGGGGGTGGTGTATTCCCTCACATAAAGGAACAAGATTACTTAGTAAGTTACAGATAAGCAACATGGGTTGTTTTATTAAGTCGTTGATATTTTATTCTGGAAATCAAATGATACTTTAGCTTCACTCATTACTTGGCTTATGAGGAGTGTTAACCCCTTGTTTTTCTCCCATTGTTGAAAAGAGGGACGGCCAGTATCGGGTTGATTCTCAGGCCACACCGACAATGCTTAACTCCCTCATGTATAAACTTTCATATTACAGGTCAGATTTGCTGTAAATTTGATTGTTGGTAAATTTTGTTTTCGACAATAAGGCTACTTAATTGCCCTACTCTGTTATTGTTCCAGATTTGTGGAGACAGACGGGAAAGCCTTTGACAGAGTGAGGCAGACAGAAATTGGAAAGAAATATATCAAACTTACCCATTTTGAAGAGGTCAGATTGATTTATAATTTGATAACTCTGTTCTATTCTTTCCTGTCCATTTATTCTGTCATTGACTTTCACTGGATTGGTAAACTTCTTAAGCTCGATAAAAGTCTAAATCATTGTAGAAGTCAATCTTTTGATTGGCTTTTATGGGTACATTTTGTTTGATATTGTTCCTAGGATTGTTCATTAACCATACCTATTATGGTTCTCTGATGTTACTCATGCCTTTTAATGCATTCAGGTGTTCACAACTCACCATTGGATGGTTCGGTTATACAAGTTGAAACCTCCAAAGAACAGGATTCGAGGGAATGCTAAAAAATCGAAATCGGTACGTATGCACTTTTTTTGTATGCATTAGATTGCATCTTATAATTTGTTATAAAAATTACTCAACCTAGCCATGACCGGTCTCTTGTTCTCATTTTTGGCAGAAAGCAACCTCAAGACCTGCCTCAAAAAGGAAAGAAACAAGAAGGAACCCTTTTTAGTCTAGCTTTTCATTTATTTGTTAGTAAGGCCATATTTATACACAGGGGACATCGAGAGATTTTGTCTGCATGACTAATCTCAAGATTGTGGAATGATCAACAGGAAGATTTTGGAATAACATGTTTTGGACTGAATGATCATTGATCCCAGTTAGGATCTTAATTACAATCAGAAAAATGATTTTTATTTTATAATTTTCTCACTCTACACTGGGTATTTGATCTATCTAGGATTAATAATAAGGAAGTATCAATGGAATTAAGTTTAAAGAAATTAGTTTAGATCATGTCAATGCTACATTTTTTATGATTAAAACACAGTGCCAAAGCACATTTCGCAATATGAAGAGACGGCATCCTCTAGCAAATACAACACATTTGAGTATAAAAGAGATTAGTTAAGATCACGTCAGTGCTACACTCTTGAGGATTTAAAGAAAGTAGTAATGGCCATACTTACTGGTTCGGCATATTGCAAAATATGTAACTATATAAACAAGATAACAGCAACATCGGCAGCAAGAGGATGCCATCTCTTCAGTTTGGGACTAAATACAACCTTCTCCTTATAAAGCCAATTGGGTAAAGTCTCATGCATGGACAGAGTAGGAAGCGTTTTATTCTGTTTTCTAGATAGATGCTTGCTGGGATCCAGTTTTTGCCTTAAACATTTACAGGAGTTCAGTAATACTGAAAACACCAAAGTTAGCTAGGTATGGTATAGTAAAATTGAGTATTAAAAGTTAAGGCCAGGGTATTGTAGGTTTTGTTGCAAGGGGCTCAGTTCAACCTTGATGCCAAGGACAAATGAAGTTGGGCTAATAATAATTTTGAAAGTTATTCGGTCCAGTTCGCTGACCTCACCTAGTGTAATTAATATTTAGTTGTTGTATTCGGTTTAGTCGGGTTATCATTTTTTAGCTTCTTATAAATCTTTATTGCTCTCCATTGCTTTTGGTGATGCAAACTTGTTTAAAGTGTTGATAATTTGGTTAGCAACTGTGTCCTTTGTGGTGCAACTTTAGAATTTGTTGATAGTTTATTTGTGTTTTGTTGGTTTGCTAGAGAGATTTGGTAGAGTTTATTCTTGGCTTGGGCGCACTCCTTTAGTTGCTGTTACAGTTGCTCATCATTATACTTGGCCTATATATGTTTGTGTGTGGCTTGTGTGAAACAAAGTTGTCTTTAGTTTTGATTTTTGTGGCTTGATGATATTATCTACATTACATTCTAATTATAAATATTAAGAGTTTTGTTAGATGTTGCCTTATGTCAAAAAATCATTGTCTAAGTAAAAAGCAACACCTTATACTACCACACTTAGAAAATTGTTATTAGGATAAAGACAATGTTTTAATGTTTTTTATATTAGATCACAATTTTGAGGCAGGTTTGTAGGCCAAAAATTTACATGGTATTATGTGATTAGACTACCATACTTAGTGTTGGAGATTGTATATAAACAACAAAGTTTAGTTATCTAATATTGATTGATTAGTTTATGTACTCATGAGTAAATTATTTGATTAAAAGTGCCAAATTGATGTGATTAAGGTGCCAAAATATCATAGGCCATTTTGTGCTTGTGAGCTTTGTCTAAAAGTGCCAAATTGATGTGAGTGGGTTGAATGAATTGTCTTGTCTCAGGCTTAATCAGCATTCTACTCCTTTTATGGCCTTATTGTGTCTTCTTTGTCTATTTACCATTTGTATTGTAGTTGCCCAATGGACAAGAACAAAAAAACACTTATTTCACCCTTCAAATATATAATACCTAGTTTATATATATAAACTAATTTTTATGCATGAGTTTCATAACTTTTTATAAATTTATATTTTTTTTATAATTAATTTCATGCTAACTATAAATGTAATATAAATTATATTTAAAAAATCATATGAGAGACGTTTACTTTGACTATTGATATTTAAGATCATGAATGGATTCATTTCCTAAAATTAAGGCCTGATTTTTGAAGTGCAATAATGTCTTTTAAAATCATTAATGTCAACTTTATTTTATTTTTAGATAAACAATTGACCAAAAATGTATATACTAATATGTTTTATACTTGTCAGTCTGTCTTTCATCATCTATGTTTAATTATCATTATCTTCATAAAAAAAATTAATATACATAAATGGTAAATGATATATTGATTGTATATAAAATTTTATTATAATGGTGCATGAATATTACATTCTAAATCGTTTTTCCAATATGAATCAAATGTATATGCTAGAATTGCTAAGATTTTGAGATGGTGAAACGTGAGAAAATTGTATTTAGAGATTTTTCAGGATAAACCTCTAAAAATGAATAAAGAGAAGATCCTTAAAAATATTATGAATATTCTAAAGTAAATTATATTTTACATATCTTAATCATTTAGACAACATTGTAGTTCCAATATTGATATAATAATGTAAGGCTTCATTAGATCCACAGAATGATCAAAAAGTTAAAAATTTGATTCCTGAGAGCTACACTCGTTAGGAAAGGTAATCATAAATCCTAAAAAAGATTAGTTCCTTATCCATAAATTAATACCCTTATTAATATAAAAAACAAAATATAAATTAGTCATATATAAAGTCTGATAAATCTCTTCTCTCTATCTAAATCAATAAAGAGAAATCCTTGAAGATATTATCAAAATGCAATTCCAATATTCAAACTTTAAGAGGGTCATGAATGCCTTTAGTTGCTAAAATAAAATAACACTTTAATGTTTTCATTACAATAATAAAATTTGAGTATAATATCTATATATTATATCACTTTTTGAATTTTTGAAGAGTTAATAAAAGTTAAATATGAATGATGGAGGATACAATAATAACATATACAACTCATATTTTATACATTTTTTTTCTCATAAAGTTTTAACCAAAGCAAAATAAAAATTAATAATGTTGATGTATGAATCATTAAGCAAGTAGGGCAAGTGGGAAAGCTATGAAGGTGACCCTTACACACATTCACTCTTCTCTTTCTTTTTACTTTTTTTAACCCAACAACAATTACCCACCATTTTCATTATTTCATCCCATTTTCAATCATAACATTACTTTCAACATTAACTATCAAATTTTCACAATTTCTCACTTTTTATTTATATATTTATTATCATTCTCCATTGATTTTCAAGTTCAAATTCATTTATTGTGAAGGGATTTGTGCCACATCTCAAAATTCTTCCAATAATTGATATTGGGTCACACACACACTTACTGCATAGCCCCATAGTTGTTGATTTAGTTTAGCCACACAAATAGAAATACCACTTCACTGTTTCTATATCAAGAACTAGTTTTATGACAATTGTGGAATCTGGGTTTTATCCAAGTTTAGATTTTTCATAATGGGTTGTATTTACTCTAAAGTTTGCATAGGTGACATTTGCAAAGATTCTAGCATCAATGGTGATGCTATTACAAGACCTGTTGTGCTTTCTGAAACATCTTCTGATGTTCAAGAAGGTGAATTCAGAGACCAATTGAACCAATTGAGTTTAAGTAGAGACCCTGAAGCTGGAATCAGAAGGCTAGCTAGAGTTTCAGCACAATTTCTTCCACCAGATGGGTCACGTATAGTTAAGGTACCTTCAAATAGCTATGAATTGAGGTATTCGTATTTGTCGCAGCGAGGTTATTACCCGGATGCTCTGGATAAGGCTAATCAGGACAGTTTCTGCATCCACACGCCGTTTGGAACGAGTCCTGATGACCATTTCTTTGGAGTTTTTGATGGCCATGGCGAATTTGGAGCGCAGTGTTCGCAGTTCGTGAAGAGCAGGTTGTGTGAGAATTTACTCAGGAACAGTAAGTTTCATGTTGATGCTGTAGAGGCTTGTCACGCAGCAGTCTTGGCTACTAATTCACAATTGCATGCTGATATTTTGGATGATAGCATGAGTGGCACGACTGCGATCACAGTGTTGGTACGGGGTAGGACAATATATGTGGCGAATTCTGGTGACTCGAGGGCAGTGATTGGAGAGAGGAGAGGGAAGGAATTAGTGGCGGTTGATTTGTCAATTGATCAGACACCTTTTAGGCCCGATGAGCTTGAGAGGGTGAAGCTTTGTGGAGCTAGGGTTCTTACTTTGGATCAGATTGAAGGGCTTAAGAACCCTGATGTTCAGTGTTGGGGCACTGAAGAAGCTGATGATGGTGACCCTCCGAGGCTGTGGGTGCCCAATGGGATGTACCCAGGTACAGCTTTTACAAGGAGCCTAGGCGACTCTGTTGCCGAGTCTATTGGTGTTGTTGCTAACCCGGAGATTATTGCCTTTGAGCTCACAAAAGATCACCCTTTCTTTGTGATTGCCAGTGATGGAGTGTTTGAGTTTCTGTCTAGCCAAACGGTTGTTGAAATGGTATAATTTATTTCTGTTATCCCCTTTTTCTTTACTTTTTAAATCAACTTTACTAATTCTCTTTTACTCTTATTATTGATGAAATTTGCTTTCCGATCTTAAAATGTTAGTTGGTGGAACGTTATTATCACATTTCAGTAGCAATCATGAACAGTCGTAATTGATATATTGTGTCTCTCATTTGGAATTAAGAATTCGCTCTTATATTTAGGAGAAGCACTTATAAGACAGTTGACATTTTGTAACAGCCCCGTGTAATGGGTGGCTTCACAGGCTTTTCAGTCTCAAAATTAGCATAAAAAAGAATGTCCAAGTGCTTATTTTTATTGCCTTTCTTCCCTATTTTGCTAGAATATAGTTAGATCTCGTTTTGGTTAGAGAAAACCCTAATATCTCTATCACAAAACCCAAATGCTGAATAACAATTTTCTTTCTATTGTTAAGATTTGCTTTTGGTTGGTTGGTTCTGCTTAAAAAGCAAGTTGGTGGAAGGTTATTATCACATTCCAATAGCAATAATGAATAGGCATAATTGATATTAGTTACTGTGTCACTCATTTGGAGTTTAGGGATTAGGAATTCCCTCTCATAATTAGGTGAAGAATTTAATCAACAAGTGACTTTTTGGCAGAGGAATTAGGAATTCCCTCTTATAATTAATGAGCACATAAACCCACAAGGAGGCTAAGGGATAAAGATTGTGCCATAAAATGACTGCAGAAAGAATTTTGCTTCTAAAAATTCTGCATATGCTCTAGAAAATACAGCACATTTGAGTATAAAAAACATAATGTTAATGCACCATATTATCCCTTCTACTCTGAAAACCTTTAATGAGTGAAGCTGTTGATGACTGAGTGTTATTAGCAATAATCACCATGTAGTGATATTTACTAAAATGGGTGATAGAAATTTTTTGAAATTCTACTAGACGAGTGGGGGTAATTAGGTCATCTCATCACCAAAAGTTCTTTGTTTTAAGCAGGGTTGGTGTTTGGCCGTTTGCACTACAGTGAGCATTCTATCCAAAAGGTATCCAAGTTCACCATTTAAGGACTGGAATTGATTTTGGGTAGGGTGCAAAATACTCCCAACAAGCACTACAGTTGTTTTGGTTTCTGCCTCAACACTGTTGAATTTAGTCTTCTGTTGTCATTGCAACAAACTAATCATGCATTATGGTAAAAAAGTTTGCATTGTGAAACTGTCTGTACCTAAATAACTGAAACATTTAAGAACTAACTTAAATCTTAATTTAAATCTTAATTTAAATCCACATTATTAAACTATGTATGCTTATGGTGATTCAGTCCTATACTAGGCTATTTTTATATGGTATTTCTTCCTCATGCAGGATAAAAAAGTATAGCTAAAAAACGTGATTTTTTCTGGTGAGATGGTTTGTTGATTATCGCTGTCCAGTTGATGTGACAATGTGTTAGGGCATGTCTTCGTCCATAGAACAGTAGTAAATTTCATGTGTACAGACTCAGATGGGGCACCAATAACCTTCCACCCAATCTTTCCAAATTGTAATTTAAATCATGAGTCTAATCCTTATGGTTCTCAGAGAAGATAGACATAGATGACCATCAGGATTTGGATGTATAACTAAGTTCTATAAATATAAATTTAAGCCATGTGCCCATGTCTAGTCTCTCAATTTGCTGTCATGTTTACAGGTTGCAAAATTCAAAGATCCTCGTGATGCTTGTGCTGCAATAGTCGCTGAATCTTATCGACTCTGGCTACAGTATGAAACTCGTACAGATGATATTACAGTAATTATTGTGCATATCAATGGGCTAACTGAAGTATGCTGTTTTGTTTCTCCCTGCTTCTATTGATGTTATTTTTTCGCATAAATATTCATGCATTCATTTCCCCTTGTTTGTTGTTAGTAACTGATGTATCTTTCGAATCAGCCTGCTGTCGGTCAGTCAGCAAGTTATGATGAAGTTTTACAAACTCGAGTGCCTCAAGTTGTAGAGATGACAGGTTCAGAATCTCCTTCCACCTTTGGCTGGAACTGTAGGAACCAACGTGTAAGGCGTGACTTGTCAAGGGCACGCGTCCGAGCAATTGAAAATTCCCTAGAGAATGGGCAAGCTTGGGTTCCTCCATCTTCAGCCCACAGGAAGACATGGGAAGAAGAAGTAAACCTCAATTTATCTTGTTTTTACAATCATGTTAAACTCATCTATTTTAATTCTACTTTTTTATTTATTTGCATTGATGACATTGGTATGCTAGTATTAATTCATAGACTTATTTTCTCCAATTGACAAGTTCAAAATGCAAATCATTGATGGTGCTTCATCTTCATATGCCACAGGCACACATAGAGCAGGTGTTGCATGATCATTTTCTCTTCCGAAAACTTACTGATTCCCAATGTCATGTTTTGTTGGATTGTATGCAAAGAGTTGAGGTTGAACCTGAAGATATTATAGTACATCAGGTTGGTTTTCTAGTGAGCATCAAAGTTCATCAGCTTTTGTGCATTTCTCAGGCTGAAAATGGTGTTGACTAACTTGAAAGGAACTTGCATCGGATCTTATTAGAAGTCTCTTTATTTTAGCTTGGTCTGAATTTTTGCACAAGTGTGATAAAATTTATACTTTGCAGGGTGGCGAAGGTGACTCTTTTTATGTTGTTGGCAGTGGAGAATTTGAGGTCCTGGCAACTCAGGTTTATAATCTGTCATTTGGCTGCACTATTGATTTTGTTGACCTCTGTGATGGCTTCACAACTATTCTTTTTGGCAAACAGTTAATATGTTATGATGCAACCCAATGCAATTGAGCCATGCAATACGTGCAACTTATCCAAACAGGGGCCATGGCATTTGCATGCCTCCAAAACTTCTACATATTTCACAGCTTTTCAAGCCAGGAATCCTTCATTCATCATAAAGTTGCCCCCCAAGACATAACCTCTTTTGAAAATCACCTTTGTGTTATTTTTAAACCTGGTCCTTCACTCCAGCTCTTATAATTGGCTTTGCCCTAGTATAATACAGATGAAATCATGTTCTAGTTGCCATATGACCATATCATCAATGTTGCTTCTACCTAATCTTTTTCTAAAATTGTGTTTTTTCTGTATTGTCAATGAAATGTGTTACAATTCTTGCTCAACATTTATCATAATGGCAGGAAGAAAAAGATGGGGAGGTACCTAGAGTTTTGCAGCGCTATACAGCTGAAAAACTATCCTGCTTTGGGGAACTTGCTTTAATGTGAGTCACTTAACCATTTTTTCTTTTCTTGTAGTCCGTTTACTAAATTGAAATATTTGTTTTTGACATGAAAATTTCTGTTTATAATGTCTTCGAATCTTCCTCAAGTTGTTCTGTTAATTTTGTTAGAGGACTGTCATCCAGGCACGCATATAAAGTTCAATTGTAATATAATTTTTATATTTTTTCCGGCACACTTTTAAGCACCGACTATAATACTTTTGCTATTTCCCTTTTCTTTTTATTGGTAATTTTAAAGTCATGTTTATGTCTTTGTCATATTTTTTCACCTAGCAAATGTGTGACACCCCCACCCCCCTCAAAATGTGTTATTACAGGTACAATAAACCACTCCAGGCCTCTGTACGTGCTGTAACAAAAGGAAATCTCTGGGCATTAAAGCGAGAAGATTTTCGAGGGATTTTAATGTCAGAGTTCTCTAATTTATCATCGCTGAAGTTGCTTCGCTCCGTAGATCTCCTCTCTAGGCTGACAATTTTGCAACTGAGTCAGATTTCAGACTCCCTTTCTGAAGTTTCCTTCTCAAGTGGGCAGACAATAATTGATAAAGTATACTTTTGCTTTGTTACTTTTGTTCACTTATTCCCTGTCCTTCTCTTCTTCTTATTCTCTGTTCTTTTCTTAAAGTTCTTCGATACGTCTTTTCAGGATGAAGCCCTTGCATTATATATTATCCAAAAGGGACAAGTGAAAGTCACTTTTGGTGCTAAAGTATTGACAAGTCCAAATGCCTGCAGCCTCAAGCCTGACATCCAAAATTTGGACGATGACAAACTCGGTGGAAGAGAATTATCAATAGAGAAGCCTGAGGGAAGTTATTTCGGTGAATGGGCCCTTGTTGGTGAACATATTGGTTCCTTAAGTGCTGTAGCTGTTGGTGACGTTGTATGTGTTGTACTAACAAAGGAGAAATTTGAATCAGTCGTTGGCTCCATACGAAAGCTTTCACATGAAGATCTCAAGTATGTTTTAATATGTTCACATATCAGAGAACAGCCTTTTGGTTTCTGCTGATAATTATGTGTATATTCTGCACCTAAACCTAGGCTTCATATTGTTTGCATCATTAATTTGGCAATAGGTTTAAGGATAATTCCAAGCAGTTGATTGGAAACTTTGACTTTTCATCCCTTGATAAAGTCCAGCTCTCAGATTTGGTAAGAGTTTTTCGGTTGCCTTCCGATACATTGTGATTGAGATTCTCAAATTAGCTTATGGACCTTTTTAATTGTAGGAGTGGAGGAAGACCCTATATTCCACTGACTGCTCTGAGATTGGGATTGCAAATTTAAGAAACTCAGGTAGACAAATCTTCAATGTTTATATTGATTCTATCAATCTCCAAATTTGACTGAATCAAGTTCTTTTGTGAAGTAAATTAATATAAACCTAATATTTGGAGGATTAAGTTTCCTTCTTTTTTGAGTCAAATTTGAAATTCAGCGAAGTGAATAATCTTTGGAGCACTAAGTGGATTTAAACGTAACCTTTTAGTGGCCAAAATATAAACATATACCCAACATTTTTTTTACTTTTCTTTTTTGGTGATTTGGCTAGTTTTTGCTACATCAACTGATCACATTCAATGTAGTCAATAATGATATTTGTTAAAACATTTTTTTCGGTAAAGAAAATTTGTATTAAACAGAGCGCAAGGGGTGCCCGCCGAAAGCAAAAGATATTTGTTAAAACATAATGTAGTTAGATTTTATTTTACTGATGCAATTTGCTGCCTGAATACATATGGCTTGCAGAAAATTTGTTGACATTGAAGAGATTTTCTAAGTCAAGAGTGAAAATACTAGGAAAGGAAGCACAAGTCTTGAAAGAGAAAGACTTGATTAAGGGTATGAGCTCTTCAGCTTGTATACCACAGGTTTTACGCACTTTTGCTGACCACATATATGCTGGAATACTGCTAAATACATGTCTTGCTTGCCCTTTGTCTTCCATACTTTCAAGTCCTTTTGGTGAATCAGCAGCACAATTCTGTGCTGCTGCTGTTGTTAATGCTTTGGAAGACTTGCACAAGGTCTTCTTCTAAAATAATTCTTTTGCTTTGTCTTTTTCATTCTTTGTTGGTGGCTGCATTTCTCATGTATTTGATATTTGAATTTCAGAATGGTGTTCTCTATAGAGGTGTGTCACCTGATGTTTTGATGTTGGACCAAATGGGACAGATACAGGTTCGATAATAGTTAATATATTTCATCATATTCATGATTATTTGACTTATGTCACTATTGGCCGATACTTTTTTTGCCGCTTATAATACCCGTGGAAAAGAGATATCTATATCCAGCAATTCATTTGTTAGCACAATGTTATCAATTATATATGTTGTACTTGTTGTAGCTGGTGGACTTCAGATTTGGTAAGAGGCTGTGTGATGAGAGAACATTCACAATTTGTGGGACAGCAGATACGCTAGCTCCAGAGATTGTTTTGGGAAAAGGACATGGTTTCCCTGCTGACTGGTATAAATAAAACTTGTATAAAACCGCTGAGTCTCTGTAAACCACACAATCCCTCATGTCAATGTGCACTTATTTCCCATCGTCAAAAACCTGAAAATAACCTATAATCAATATGTTATACCTGAATCCTGATAGGCATTAAATTAAGTCTTAGAATAACTTTAGGCCTGATTACACTTTTAGGAGGTGTTTGGAAGAGCTTATTTGGGCTTATGAAAATGTCCTATTAAAATAGCTTTTGATGTACCTATAAGCTCTTAGCTTATTTCAATAAGTTTATCACAGAAGCTTATATGAAACTAAGCTCTTCTTACATTATTTCAAAAAAACTTATTGGATAAGCACGTAATTAAGTTGTTTACATAAGCGCACCCATAGACTTCAGTGTCACTGAAGTTTGTTTTTTATTCCCCTACTTCAATTTTGGAAATTCTGATCCAGTAATTTTCTAATCTAATCGATGTAATTCAACCCCCCTGTTTACTTGTCATTGATGTAACCACTCTTTTTTTTTTGCTGATTTGTCGTATTCCGTTTCCATGTCATCTCCACATTATTAAGATAAAATCAAATAAGTGTCATGTCACCAAATTGGAGGACATAGTATTTAACACAATTTGTCCAGAGGCTTTGGATAAGCTCTGAATCTCTAGAATGTAAATCATTATGGTTATGATATGCTTTGGATAAGCTCTGAATCTTTAGAATGTAAATCATTTATTGTTATGATCCTATGTTTTCTTGACAGTGGTTTGTGGATGTCAGCCTGACAAACTTCGTCAACGATTATGCAGGTGGGCATTGGGAGTTTTAATATATTTTATGTTACGGGGTGAAATGCCATTTGGGTCATGCAGGGAAAATGAAGTTGATACAGTTGCCAAAATTGCAAAACGGAAGCTATATCTTCCAGAGACTTTCAGCGACGAAGCTGTTGATCTCATCTCCAAGGTATTGCAAGAACTATGACTCTCTTTCTCTTACACACAAGAAATTAGTTGATGATTCTAGAGTAGCAATAAATGCATGCTCTAGGAAGATCTTCACCATCAATTTTAAGCAGTCACATAAATTTTAAACAAACTAACTTAAGTGCTCTTTTTTAGGAAATTGGAAAAAAGTGATTTTACAAAAACCAGAAACGTTTTTGTGAGAAGCTGAAAAATTCAATTGCTCCTAAAAGTTGAATTTCAAATTTTTTCTCTCCAGATAAATGTTTTTTATAAGAGTGTGTGCCTTGGCGCAATGATAAGGTTGCTGCCTTGTGACTTAGAGGTTACAAATTCAAATGTTAGAAACAACCTCTGCGCTTGTGAAGGTAGGACTGCATACATCTACCTCTCCATATCACACCGGGTGAGAGTCTCGTATACGAGGCAAACATTTTTTGTAAAGCCCCAACCAAACAATCATATACATGTTAGAAGTGTTTTTTTAAAAGCACCATTTTTAATAGAAAAAAGAAACCAAATAAACAGGCTCCAAATCAATGGTATGGATCTTCCTGTATCATGTGTTCATTGTTGCTCCAGGATCATGCTAGAATTTCTCTTATACAATCTAATGTGAGTTCTCAAAACTCAAAAGGTCAGAATACACATGGTTGCATACATTTGAAAATACCTATGCATACTTATTCTTTTTACTTGACTAATTTGTTCAGTTACTTGATGCTGAAGAAAACACTAGACTTGGTAGCCAAGGTCCTGATTCTGTCAAGAATCATCCATGGTTTAGTGGTGTTGACTGGGAAGGGATGAGACACCATACAAGTCCCGTTCCCGAGGAAATTATTTCTCGCGTAACACAATACTTGGATGTTCATTCTGAGAATTGTACTGGTTCTCTAGTTTCCCCACCACAGGAAGTAGAAGAACTTAATGTGCCTGAATGGCTTGAAGACTGGTAAAAAGAATGAGCATCAGGTTTTGTTAACTAAGTTTGGCTCTGCACCAATGTTTACCTTCCGCGAGTAAGCATTCCTTTCGATGCTCAAAAAAGACTATAAGTTTTTTCTGACACCAATTAAATCCTTAAAATGTTCAAAACATCACTCTATTGGTCCATCAACACCATAGAGTGATGACAAAAAAACTTTCAATTTAACACTGTTAAACTGTTTTAAATCTTTTAAGGATTCAATTGCTGATACAAAAAAATCATCAAAGTACTTATCCACCAACACCATAATCTTTCTAGTATTGAATTGAGAGCTACTATTACCTTTGCTTATTTGGACAATTGCAATCCAAGAATGCAATTAACCAAAAAATGCAAAGAGAGCAATAGATCCAGCAATATTCCACTTAGTTCAGTTTTTATCAGATGATTGCATTGGAAAACCAAATATTCTAGGTGCTTTCCATGCTATCTATATTGAATTAACTAAACTTGTAGGGTAGGTTTGATATGTTTTTTTATCTTCTCTTTCATTTTCTTATTATTATTTTTGGGAATTCCTCTCCTCTGTAAATATTATATATATGTACATGAATGGATTTGTTCTCATTTTCAATTGAAATTCAAGCAGTTTAGAATATTGTTGCCATGGACAAATGTTTACATGCACATGAGCAATAATACTTTATTTATTATGGAGACAAGTTAAAGAAAAAATGGAAGCCCAATGTAAGATGATCCTACCTAATGCGTATGAGATGGTAGATGTAGAGACTATTTCCATGATTTGAAGATATAATGTCGGGATCACAAAAACAGATAACTATGTTGTTATGTTGATATACATTATGTTATAAACTATTAACATAGCAGACAAGGTGTCCTACATTTTGCTGTGAAGGTCACATTTTAGGAAAGGTGTCCTACATTTTGCAGTTAAGACTGGGATAGTGCCTATCTCATACCTCAATCTTATTTTATTGCATCCCTTGGGCCATGAATTAATGCATACTTAACACAAAATAAAGCTGACAAATTATACCTTTTTTTTTGCAATGTTTGATGAGGCTATACTTGAAAATTATAGTTATATTCTACCTATATATATATATATATTAATATAATAACAAATATAGAGTCTGTTCTGTTTCTATTGGTTGAGTTGTGGCAATTTGGCAATTTTTCATTCATAAAAGGAAATGAAATGAAATGTACCCTCAGATGCTAACAAAACCCTATGCTAGCACTAACCTTGGGTCTGATGCTAACAAAACCCCATGAGGCTTGTGCTACTATTAGCCCTAAACCAATAATAGAATTTGACTTTGGACGTACAACTGGTTTCGACTCTAAGTCTTCAAAATCAAGGTCAAGGATGAGTCAATTTAATATCGAATTAGAGTCGATATCAGAGTTGAGTTTGAGATATGATTAATTGTTACTACCAACTTATTTAAGTTTTTTTTAAATGTAAAATTTCAAGCATGATAAAAATTGATATGCTTTTGTTCAGTTGTATTCTTACACATCAACCCAATGTAACACTATATATAACTGTTAACCATTGTGTTAAGTGTTAAGTTTCTACTTTTCCACTAATAAGAAGTGAAGAACATAAATACGTTCAGGAAAGTATAAATTTTTGGATTGTATGAAACAAAGAAATGGAACATTTGAAGGAAGGAGATAATGGCCATAGTTACTAACTGAATAATTAACTATGAAGCGCAGATATTTCAACCTTCATGTATTTATGTCTAACATGTATATGTGTTCGATATTTTTTAACATAAATAATTTATAAATCTGATACTTTCTAGATACTCTCCGATACTCTTAAAATATTTTCTCGATACCTCATAGATACCCAAAATATTACACAATAACATTTTAAAAGAGAAAAATGCATAACACAAATAATTAAGTGAAAGAGAGAAACATATGTAATATACCTGTTTGACTTGTAGTAAGAGAAATAAAACAAAACAGGAGAATTGCATAGTGAATAAATAGCAAATGCATATGCATAATGTTGATCATCCTGAATAAATAGCAAATGCATATGCATAATGTTGATCATCCTTTAAACAAGATTGATCATCGTGTAATAATATGAATTTTATTTTGTATCTAATGATATTGTTCCTTATTTGGTAATTCATAAAATAATTATAAGTTTATTAGGTTCATATTTTATAAACGTACAGTATCCTATATTTTTTAAGAAAATATGTATCAACGTATCAGATATGTATCCTATTCGATATGAATATATGTGCTTCATAGGTGTTCATAATACACCAAAACCAATTGATAGAGTACAAGAGAGAAATGGTACTTTTGAAGAGTGTAAAACTGTAAGTAGTGGCCATGGTTACCAACTAACTGAATAACTAAACTAACTAAACAACATCTCATATATATATATATATATATAGTTACGCAAAGAAGAAGGAATTGAAGTGATAATGGAAGAAACTGCAGAAAATGAAATCAAAAAATGTGATTGCATCTATGGCAATATGAAGGACTACTATACCCACCGAGTATGTGTATATATTATTTTGATGTTTGTTTTGTTTGATAAACCATAATGCATTTGGATGTTCCAGAATGGAGAATCTGAAGATCCTCGTTTGAATGCTTTGAAGGAGGAATGGTTTAAAGGAAGGAATTGTCTTGATATTGGTTGCAGCAGTGGAATACTCACCATCAATATTGGTATATACTTCTTATATCATTATCTATATACTTATATCAATTCTAAATTTTATTCTTATTTTCTACCACAGCTGAGAAGTTCAACTGCCAAAGTATGCTTGGAATTGACATTGATCCTGGTAGGAAGGATCCTTCTTATCAATTCTAATTTTTGTTTCTTGACGGAATTCTTTACGCTTAAAATCGACCTATGTTCTGTTTTTGTCGAGTGCAAAAGTTTCCCACTTAAGTTTACGACTTGATTCTATACAAAATATATTGACATTTTGTTCTTCTGGCCAATCTGCTAGATAGAGTTAAGGATGCAAATTTGAATCTGAGAAAAACTGTTGAATCAATATCTGCTGAGAATAAGACAAGTTTGGAGTTTTGCAAACTCAGTTTTCTGGCTAATGTGTTAGTTCAAGTTGAGGAAACAGATTTGAATCTGGACAAAATTGTTGAATCAGAATCTGCTGAAAATTTGGAGCAAGGTATTGATGCTTCATCAAATGATGAAGAAATTCCAACAAGGTACCTATCTGACATAGTTTCATTCAAACAAGAAGATTTTCTTGAGAATGAATACGACCCACTGGAACAACACTATGATACAATTCTTTGGTAAGTTATGCAGTCACTTTTTCTGTTACGCTCAATATAGCTTTTTTTTGTTCTTTCATTCTTTTTCCTTTTATTTTCTGGAATTTATTTATGGATTTATATAATACGTACTAGCGCGACGATGAGGTTATTGTTTAATGGCCATGAGGTCACATGTTCAAATCCTGGAAACAGTCTTTCTACATACGGGGATAAGATACGTACCTTTTCATACCCCACTAAGTATAGCCTCGTGCACTGGGCCGTCCTTTCTGTATTTATATAATACATAATACTTGTTATTTTAGTGGATTAATTTCATAGGAAAGTTTTATTTTCTCAACTGTGTCTTGTCATGAAAATAAGTTACTTTCTGCAATGTAGTTTGAGTGTGACTGTATGGATACATCTAAATTGGGGGGATGATGGCATAAAGACCTTATTTCAAAAGATTTGGAACATGCTCCTACCTGTAAGTATAATCTACATCCATCATATTCAATACTAGTTATATGTTTTACCATTTAAATTCTTTAAAGTATATACGTCTATCTTCCCCAGACCGCATTAAGTGAGAGCCTCGTAAATAAGCTGCAAGAATGTACCATGTAAATTGTCTGATATGGCTGTTTAAATGTTCCTAATATGGCTGATTTGCTAAACATGTATACAATGTTTGTGCATATATTTAAGTAATTACATATTTCTTCTTCTGTTCAGAGTGGCCTTTTAATTTTGGAACCTCACAAATGGAATTCATATGAACATAAGCGCTATATGTCAGAGGTAATAATTAGCTTGCCTTATTTCCTATACCAGAAACATTTATATTCTTTGTTTTAGGGATATTAATTAATGTAATGCCAACTTAAACCGATTGGTATCATTTGTAAAATATGAGATATAGGTAATATAGTCGAGTAAACTCTCAGAAGATGTTAGTGTAATTTCTCCTGTGTTCTTCTGACAATTTACTAATATTCCAAACCTTGTTTTTCTTTTGCAGACTGCTATTATGAACTATCAAAATATTAAGATTCGTCCGAACAAGTTCGTGGAAATATTGTTAGAGGAGGTTTGTATACAATATTTCTTTGAAGTTTGTTTAATTAATGACAAGCATTATTGTTGCTCTACTTATTCATTACAAGTAATTGTTATTAAGTTATGATGTTTAAACATTTTGTAGATTGGATTTTCAGAATTGATACATTTCAGCTCAGTTAGGAATAGACATATTTTGGTTTTTCAGAAAGGAGCCATATAGAAAAGTCCAGTGCAGAATCAATGTGGAGTAATTGTTCCACATGAAAAAGTGGCCTTTTGTGTAATTTGAGATTTAGATGTGTTGCTAATAGACTGCTTGAAAGTAATGCAGCAACTGGTTGATGCAGAAAATTGAGTTACCTACTTAGATGTTGAAAAATAAAATACAACATTTTTTTACTACATATTATCTTGTACTTATTGCTTATAGAGTGCTTGCCAAATATATTTGTTCATATTTGGGAACCAGCGGATGAAGCCATTTGCCATAAGGGGTACATTAACATTTGGGACGAGCATAACACTCGAAGTAAATAGTTTATTAGCAATAAATTAGTGTGACTGACCTGAAAATGGATTAATTCCTTATCTATAGGCTAAAAAAATACTCTTAGTAGTACCGGAAAAAAATAATACTACTCACAATGAAACCACAATCATAAGATCATATGACTATCCACTAACAAGAAATAATGAATTGAGATCAACCAACACCATAATATCTTATTATAAATCATATCTTAGCAAAACAATAATCTTTAAATCTTTCTCTATAATAATCCTATCTTTCCCTTGGAACAAATAAAATAAGAATCCAACAAAACCAATGTCATTGCTTTAAACCAGTACCACATTTCTCCTTGAATATCTTCGGCCATAAATGAATAAGTGAAAACGTTTTTACATTCCTGGAAATGAAAACTTATATCCCCATGTTCCCACTTTTGAAGTTAGAAAGTGATTCTCATGTATCACATTCTCAAGAATATAATCTATAAATTGGCAACCAAACATCACTCAGAAAGTAGAGTGGAGATCCAGGATCTGGAGTCAAAAAAATGTGTATTCTCCATTTTCAAACAGTATGACAGATCAGAACAAAAGACTAAATATGTCAAACAACTCAAACATACTACCAATGGTTTTTCAGTGAGGTACCCTTAAGGAGATTCAAGAACTAATCTCTTTAACTTAACAAGCTTCAACAATTAATGGAGCTAAAGTATAAATCACAAATTACAGCAGCTAATACATTCCTCCAATTCTGTCACGTCCCAAGGCACGTCTATCACCTCTTCCACGATTAACAAACATATCACGGCGATAGTCTTTTGGTGGTGGGCTGCTTCTTATTGGAGAGCGGCTCCTCTCTCTAACATCCTGAGCCCACCGACCACCATGGTGTGGAGGAAGTGACGGTAATAGTGGTGCAGGGGGAGACAGTGGCCTCCTCTCGAATGCTTTCCGCTCATTGGAGAAACCATTTCTTCCACGGTCCCTACTTTCCCACTCTAGTGGGGGTGGTGGCCTATCAAACTTGTTCCTCCCTCTGTAAGCATCTTCTAGGGAATCGATCCTGTCTCTATGCAGATGGGGATCTGCGAACCTGCCTTCATGCCGGAGGGGTGGCAGAGCAGCAGATCCATACTCTCTAGGTCCATCCCTTGCCAACCCACGAGGAGGAGATCTATAGCCAATCACAGTCCTTCCTGGGGAACCAGGAAAGCGTCTAGGAGAGCTATGAAGTGGTGGAGGACCAGGATATGCCCTCCGGGGACTCTCGGCAGGTGCAGGCCGAGACCTATTACACTTGTTACAGGAGTCACGCCTTGCAAAGTTAAGATTACCACACCTGCAACATAATAAAGCTGATAAGATTTTAAGGAAAGGAGGTTGTTAACATCCACAGTTCTTTAAATAAGTTTCGGGCCCTATAGTTTTCACTCATTTAGGTTTTGGTTCCTTTAGTAGTGTGATATCTATCCCTATATCTTCACTCACTTGTTTGGATTTTAGTCCTTTGGGGATCAGTACCTTAATGATTAGAAACAACAGGGACCACCCTTCATGCAAAAATAGGGAACAACCTTGCTAAACAGTAATTATAGAGACTAAAACCAAATTACTGAAAAATTTAGGGACAAATACTAGTGGTAGGGACTAAAATTATAATAAAAGGATAACTGCAACAAATAATGTCAATAATGGGACAAGTCTCATCACAATCAGAAAGACTTGCACTTACCGGATATCAGGACAAATCCAATCACCCTCCCTTGGACGCACATTAGGATTGTTTCTACTGTTGCCTTCTCCTCTAGCTAGCCCAGGAACAAAGCCAGGCCTATCAAAAGCTCTACCAATTGGTCTGCCACCCACTTTTCCTCGAAAATAAGGAGGTGAAGGATCTCGATATCTACCAGGATCTCTCCCACCGCCATATCCACGGCTTTGTGATAAGTGATTGTAATCAGAACCAAAGCGGTGATTTGCATCTCTACGGTGAACTGGAGATGCAGAACCTGCGCGAATTCTATATCCTGGGAAAACAAAGACAGTGAAATCTGAAAATAAGCAACTTACAGAGTTTGAGGCAAAATTTAGATTTGCAATCTACTGTAGAATCCAAAAGCGTGTGATCATGCAACTGCCATATAACCCTGACATTTCAAAGGGAAGGTTACCACCACATAGGGCTTCTCCTCCTCAAGGATATGTAAATTAAAAGTGCAGGAAGTTTACGTGATAGCACCTTCAATGTCACTTCACAAATGCCTGATCCATATTACCAAAAAGTAAACAGGTTCTATGGGCAGGGCTTTCCATGACACATAAGCTACCTCTTTTATATCCTTGATCCCAATTCTATCAATCTCTGAATGCAATATCAGACCATGATATAGTTAAACATACAAATCATTTAACCTAAGCATCGGAAAATCAAATCCAAATTTTGGACCTATGCGCTGCAGGATAAAATAAGAACTAAGTTCAAAACCTCGACAACAGTATGAGCTAACACTTATACAAAAACCTAATCCAACATGTCAAACAATACACCAATGTCATTTCACCCTTTAGAAAGTGGCCATATTCAGGAGCATAAGAACAGAAAGTACACCACAAAGAAATAACCACCAACAAACACCACCACAGAGTGAAGAATCCCAAAGTTTGGTATCTTGCAACCATCAACCACCTCTGAGACTTCGACTGTTTTTGCAACCATCTCCCCAGTATGCTGCACCACCCAAAGGTAGACTCAAAGCAAGATACCCATGCAGATAAACCCCGCTGAAGACGTGTAGAACAATGCCAATAACACCCCCAAGTAACACCAAAGCAATTCGAGAATGAAATTGGACATGGCAAAGTGCACCCCTCAAATTTTAGCAGATATGCATCCCTTCTCTGTACCATATCGATGCCCCCAGGTAATGTATCAATATTTTATGGATTTGACAGACACAATCACATGATAACAAAGTCCCTAAACTTCCATATGGAATTACTAATCTGAGAATCATCTTTCCATGTTGTAAATAAACAACCAGCTGAATCATCTCTTATTAACCAACCAAACAAAAAATCCCAAAGAAACTAAAATGACAACCACCAGCTACAAAAAATATTACAATTCCAAAGGAAAACAGGATACATATAGCTGGATTTCAAATGACCATAGATAACTGATAATGATATGAAGCTTATGATCAATAAACGTTACCATTCCATAATGTCAGATCAATTTCACTAATGGAAGCATTTCACCCAGCTACAAAGAACGTCTTGCGGTGGAAATTAAATATACCCAATGGAACCCAAATACACCAGACAAACATTGGTTATAGTGTAAGGTTATTCACCAAAAACAAACAGCAGTGGTCAGTCATAGTCAGCGACAAATCATGTGACCACAGTGATAGTCACGTGGTACCATGTGATTCTATCCCATATTCCATTAAACTTGACACTGTCTTCACAAATAATCCAAATCAAACATATGACCATGACTCTGCAAAATGAGAACCCATAGAACAGATTTCGTGGTACAAAACCTCACAAGTTCTCACGCAGAATGGACTATTTCCATCATCCGACACACTTATTAACCCTTTTAACTAAAAAAACAACCCCAGATCATGATCCAAAGCTGAATTCACAGCAACAGGCCTTCATCATCAGAGCTGTAACACATAAATGCAAAATTTATTCACTTGGCACACTATAATCGATAGGAGATCCATATGCTTGGCATGCACATAATGAATACACAACGTGTAACAAAACCTATCTCTGTATAGATTCTAAAGAGAGTGTCAATGAAAATGACTAGAAAAGAATGGCAGTTTTCATGTGACTCAGACCCAAATAAATCTTGAAAAGCATATTTAACTGCTACATTCTACTTGACAATCATGCTTTCACCATTTAGCTATTGTTGTTATATACTGTCTTTCTGTAAATATAGTCTACTCCCTCAAAAACCACAAAAAAGGTATTCAACAGTTTAAGGTTCACAAAAAACCGGGGAAAATCACAACGTGGAAGCCCTAAATTAAAAAACAACAGTGGAACAACGTATAATGAACCAAACCAGCTTCTTCATCTAAATTTCGAAACGGAAAACTGAAAACCTAACCCTAATTACGAAATTAAAAAAGAACACACATTGTAACATCAAGGCACTAAATTAATTAACAACAAAACAAAACCAGAAACAAACAAATCTTAATGAACTGAACCACTTTCTTCATGTAAATTCCAAAACGTAAAAATTGAAAACCTAACCCTAATTAAGGAGATAGGTGCGAAGTAAGAGAGGGAACAGACCAGCATCACCGGAATATCGATCAGAGCGGGAATAAGGGGAACGATGATCACGGCGGAATTCTCCGGGCTCGAAATCGCCGCCGCGATCAGCGCCGGTATCGGCGACGGTGGTGACTTCGGGGCGGACGACGAGGCTGCTCAAGAGATGATGGTGATGGTTCCGCGGAGCTTGTTCCTTGTCCCTGGAAGCCATTGAAGCAGTGAAGAACCAAAAAATTTCAATTTTGCGATGAATTGTTGTGGAAGAGAATTTGATGTCGGTGTTGAATATAAAGTGCAAACCCTAGATGCAAAATTTACCCCTTTCCCATTTTCGACACCGCGAGTTGAAATTACAGAAGAGGACAACTTTTTATTTCTAAATTTATACACTTTTTTCTAAAGTGAAACAAATTGTTTTTAGAATTTCTTTTATTTACTCCACTTTGTTTTTTAAATTCACTAGTTCAAACTAGTATCTATAATTGATGGGAATAAGATGAGACTAAGTTTAAAAAACTTACTCCGTGAATAAGTGGAACTCTTCTCTTTTTTATTTATTTATTATTACTAAGTTTAAAAAACATACTCTTAAAATAACTAAATATCTCTTCTTCTTTTTATTTACCACCCGTTTGTGAGTTAGATTTTGGAGCAAAATGAAAGGAAAAAAAATTACATCATAATAATGTCACAAACATATACCTACAGGCGTTGGTTCAAGTGGTACATGTTTGATTCCCCTTAAGCAAGGTCTCGGGTTCGAGTCTTGTGGATAGAAAAAATGTCCGCTGGGAGAGTTAGCCACACGTACCTGTGGATGTTCTCGGCTCCGACAGGATTGCCCCCAATGTGATGATACATGTGGGAAACCAAAAAACAAAAGGAAAACATATTGCATAGCTTTTAAACATTTTTATTCTCTTCTTCTAGTTTTAAAACTCAACTGGCAAAGAAAATTTAATTATGTTTGACTCAAATTTTGATTAATGAACTATCATTATATTATAGTATATATGAGACAAAATATTCTTAAGTACATAATATATTTAATTATGTCTTTTATTTCAAACTTGAAGAATTGAGAGCAATATATTATTCTCAAAAAAAATTGAATGATAAAGGAATTTCTTTTATTGAAAATAAATCAGATCAAGTTATTTTTAACTTATTTCATTAAGCTTATGAAAGAAGCTTATGAAAAAGAAATCTTTTTAGCATAATTAAAAAAGTTCACTGAATAAGCGCTTAATTATTTACTAAAAGCTCTCAAATTTGTTAAGGATTATACTTAGCAATACAAGAGAAGAAAGGTATAGATATTTATGAGCTATTATGTTATGTATTAGATGAAATTTTAACACATGCTGAAAAAATGTTCCTTATTGACATTATTCAGTTATGATGATTTAGGAATGTAGTAGGCCAAAAATTGGAATCTTGGGTTATTATTGGGAAACTTTATCGACTATGTATGAGTTGTATACATTGTGACGGCATGATAACCATTTATATTTAATCATTATTGACTCTAAAAATAAATTGTGAACGATGTATTGAATTTGTGTAAATATTTACATTAACATCGCATACATATTAACTATTTGGTTATATAAGATTGGTGTGGAACATAGCACCCAATCTAAATACATTCTGAAGGAATTCACTCCTATTTGTGTGAAATTATTGTCATCTTTCCAGAAGAATCCTTTCAGTATTTCATTGTTCAGAAGAAGTACCTTCCATTTCTAGGCCTTTGCTATTGTTTCTGTTTTTTGTGTATTGATCATTGATATTTTGCAATTGATTCCCCTTCTATGAATGTTCTCATTGTTCTATTTGAGACAAAACTTTTAACATTTGTCACACATAGTTTACAATAGTTTTTGGTCCTCAATTCCTCATTAGTTGGCCATACAATGAAGATAGTTCATGTTCTAGTGTTTGTTGTCTTGAAAGTTTTGATTATATATATATATATATATATATATATATATATATATATATATATATATATATATGAAGGGAAAGAAAGGTGGTTGTAAGAGTATTTACAAGTTTCAAAGCATATAGATCATGTATACAAATGATTTTGGATAACATTTAATTATATATTTCTTTACCAATAAGACGTTGATCTGGTGATATTATGCCTCACTAGATCCTTGAATAAACTAAAAAGTCAAATATTCGATTTCTGAGAGTGACACTTAGGATGAACAATCAGGTACCATAGAAAGTATTAGTTCTTTACTCATAGGGTGAGAAAATACTTTTGGTTATACCAAAAAATGCTTCTTTAATAAATACTTCTAATACCAGATTTTGTGACTTTTCTATAAACTCTTCACCTTATTTCAATAGGCTTCAAATAAATTATAATTTTAAGCTCTTCCAAACAGCTGATTAAGCTACTTATATGATAAAATAAGCCCAGGCAAATTCTCTATAAACTCTTTCAAACTTTCTTGAAGACATGAGTTTCTTTCTCAATAATTTATCCTTTGTTCACAAATACCAAAAGTAAAACCAATAATATGATCCATCTTCAATTTCCTTAATTGAAGAAAATAAAGGAATATGTAGAATCAGAATCTATTTCATAGAATAAAATCACCCTCCTCTTGGAACCTTTAGCTCAGAAATAGGAACAGGAAAAGGCTCTTCATTGAAGTACTTGTCATGAAGTAACTCCATTGCTGTGGCTCTCTTAGAAGGATCATAACAAAGCAGCTTTTTCACTAGAGACACTTCATCGGCCGACCGATCCTGCAGACATGCTTCAAGACCAGGAGGGTTTTCCACCTTACTAAATGAGATTCTTGTATAATCAGGAAGCTTAGAACAACCAGGCCAAGCTTCCACATCGAGGTTGCCCATTACACTGATAATTCTACTGAGTTGATCTATATCAGATGTTCCAGGAAACAAAGGCTTGAGAGTTAAGAGCTCAGAAAATATACACCCCAAAGACCAGAGATCAACCTCTAAACCATAGTCCGTGGATCCGTAAAGTAGTTCAGGAGCCTTGTACCAACGAGATCCGACGCATGATGTGAGGCAACCGAGTTCATTCCCTCCTTCATCGGTTTCGTACGTAAAAGTATCTTTCCAGATTTCATCATCTGTGTCATTTGTTGTGCATGTTGCAAGACAAGAATTATTTCCATCACCGATGTTTGTATCCTTGTCAGTGTCATAGATGGAGCTTTTAGTCTTCAGCTCATCTAAAACTCTAAAATATTCTTCATGACTTGTGGTTCCATGTTCTTGATTTCCTCCATATCCTGTTTGGTTTAAGCTGTCTGACTCGGGAAAAGCCTTGGGACGTTGAAGTGAAGTTTCACTAGTTGAAGAATCTAGCTCATATGGTGGTGCTGGGTTTTCTTCTGTAGCATCAAATCCAGGCTCCATTAGTATCCTTGCCTAAAAAAAGTAGTCAAATAAACATTAATAGATTAGGCAAAAAAACTCATCTCAGAAAACACCAATCATTGAAGCATAAGAAATGAAGTAAAAGCAAAACACTTAGTCAGCTATTAATGCCAAATATTAAGCAATCAAACAACAATGAATGCCAAATCAATAAGGGAACAGGCACAAACAATGTTCTTTTACCTTTTTTCTTCTTTTACATCAACTGCAAAAGATAAAGGCCATACAAATACACCAAAAAACAATGTGACATTTTTATCTTTAAATACAATACTTTTGGTTTCATCCTTAGATGCAAGCAAGAGCAATAACTTGTCACTCCAATACGGGAGATAATTTTTTTCCTCCGCCATTCCAGCAACCATCACCCTTTGGTGACAACCACCATCAGCACCATTACAACCATAACCACCACTGTGATCACTTCCACCACCACACCCTACAATGACCATCAACATCACCACTCTTACCATTACCACCCCAACCACCGCCCAGAGAGCACCACTATCCCTGCCATGACCACCACTACTCCTCCGCTTATCACCACCCTAACAACTACCACCACCTTCACCTTGAGAATCACCAAGACCTTTTCCATATGCACCACCAAGGCACCAACTATGGAGGTTGTCATTAGCTATAGTAATGGATGCATGACAATCCCAAACTGAAAACTAGTTTTGGTTTTAAAAAATTTCAAAACTCAAAACTAAAAATGATTGCAAACAAGACCATCGAAACACACTTATCACGCAAAATTAGTGGTTCTTTTAGGAACTGGTTCCTTTTAAGGAACGAACCGGATTTTTACCTATGGTTTAAGTAAAGTAAAAGAAAAGAAGAATAATTGGTAGTATACACACACTTACATGAATGAGTTACAAAAAAAAAAAAAAAAGAACGAATTTTATCCTTGAGTATTTCTCCTAAGGTGAAACAAAAATTGATTTAGTACTACAAGAAGCGGCACTAGAAACGATTTTATAGAGAGGAAATGCTACTAAATATATCCCTAGCGTACCGATATTTAACTGGGTAACATACTACGATTAACCATGAATCGAGTGAGTATGAACAAGACAAAAATAATTCATTTTTCAGAAGTAATCCAAACACACCCAATTAACAAAAAAACCAAATTTTGAACAAAACCCATTATCATGATGAAGAACAAAAGTTCATACCTGTCCAAAATCAGCCAACTTAAGCACCCCATCATCAGAAATCAAAAAATTACTCGGTTTCAAATCCCTATGCAAGATCATATTCCTATGACACGCATCAACCCCACTCAGAATCTGCATCATCCACCTCTTCACTTTTCCAACACCCATTTCCCCATTACCACTCTCCTTCATGACACTCACAAGATCACTCCTCAGAAACTCGAGAACAATCACAACATCCTCACCCTCACAGCAGAAGAACTCGTGCATTACGACGACGTTTCGTGACCCTTGAAGGATCCTTAACGCTTCGATTTCTCTGAACGCTGATTGTTGGTCGTGGACTTCTTTTAGAGCTACCGTTGTTTCGTCGGAGAGGCGGCGGGCACGGTAGACGTCGGCGTAGGAACCGGACCCGACCCGGTTTAGGATTTGGTATTTGGATGTGATGTCGGGTCGGGTTTGGATGGTGCTGAAATTGGGTTGAGGAGGGTCCATGTGTTAGTGAAGAACTCAAGAGGTCAGAGTTTTGGGGGTTTCAGAAGAAAATATTTGGTTGGTTTTGAATATCATAATACTCATAATAAAGTAAAATGAAATACTCTCGTACTAAATCCTCTTAATTACAATAAAGTAATTTATGTCAAAAGATAATACTTTATTTGTTGATGATTAGTTTTCAAGTAACATATGTTATATTTTTGTGGATAAGAGGATTAGTAGGAGAATTTAGTACGAGGATATAACATTACACTACACTAAAACAAGAATACAAATACATATATGGGTTCATGTTCTTAATCTTTCATTGATATGCTTTTAGAACATTGGTACGATGATCTTAGTCAACTAAATTTTGAAGTTCTTTATTATCTCTTAGATGCCAACATATGTAAGCTCATATCAATTTCCACTTACTTTATCACCTCTTGAATACATGTTATTAGTTAGTGAATAATATATTCATTAAATTAATTTGTATATAAGAAATAACTAATTAAATTAGTATATATATATATATATGTGTGTGTTGAAATTTCCTGGTTTTGACTAAATTCATGTTTGATTCAGAGTTATATTATATTATCATATTTTCAAGATGTTGATATGAACATAAGGGGAAAATTCTTATAAAAAAACATAGGGGGAAAATACCACTCAGAATAATACCAGAAATTTGGATCCTTCTTAGAAAACATTTCCCTAATATCTGCAATCATATTAGTCTTGATATTCCTTACCCATTGCTTTTAATTCTTCTAGCTACCTCACATATATTGCTGTTTTTGGTGTTTTCATACATACCTTCATTTTCCTATACCATTTCTTATTCAAAATGATGTTTCCCACATTATTATTGTTTTGTGTATAATGAAGGGTATCCCCTTATTTTATGGATATAGAATGCATGACTACCTCTTCCAACAATTGCCACTTATAAGAACTGAACCTTCGGCCCTAATACGATATCTCGGAATCTGGTAAAGTCTTATATCACTGTACTAATACATCATTGGTATTATTATCTGTGACATAACATCATAATGACTAGTGAAACAATCAGATGAGGTTTTGTGGGGGCCTCAAGAACTTAATGGCACATGAGACATTATTTCCAGGAAGGTACACAGGTCCTACTACATTGAAGCCAACACAAAAACTCACCTGATTTTTCTGCCACCCTTCAAAATCATGAAATTAGGACAATTGATTCAGTAGATAGGACTGTTTCAATTCCATTACGTGAGTCGCTCTCTTTAAAATTGTGCAAGTAGACTATCAACCACGACATTCATAAGATATAATAGTTGAGGTCATTGTATCGGATAAACAATACATTGTATCAGAAAATAGTAAGCATCTCACAGACCTAGAAGGTTAAAATCAATATATCTCCACAAAAAAACTTAGACTTAAATAAGTGTCTTAACAAATATCTATTCCCTAGGCTTAAGAATTGGTGGTGATATATAGAATATGCAACATGCCTAGGTAATAATAGAGAGAATGAAAAATTCCCTCCAACTACAATACAACTTATACAAGCATAGGGATATATTCAGATTAGATATATGTAATTATATATCAGGATTCCACACTTGAACCTTGAAGCTTTTGCAAAATAACATCCATATCAAAAGTATGTGATTATGTAATTGATGTGTATTAAGCAGCACAGCCTCCACACACAATACCTCTGTCACATATAACACAAGTGTTAGAGTAGCAAGTTCAAAAATTGAAAGCAGCACAAGTTATCAAAATTTGCATTTCTAAAGATGCATCAAAATGGTAACATAGATGATCTCTACTGATCTATGGTCATTGAAGCTAACGTATACTTAGTGGGGTCTGGGGAGGGTAGATTTACGCAACCTTACCCTCCACAAGGGGAGTTGTTTCCAGGATTTGAACCCATGATCTCATTTATTGTTAAGCAACAACCTTACAGTTGCGCCAAACTCACCCTCTCTACATGAAAAAGAAATCGATTTGGTCCCCTTACAAATAGTTTCACTTTGATCCTAACCATTTAGTGTTAATATAACACCATTTGTTGGAATTAATAAACCTGCTGCACAAGAGATTAGCAACATGTGCATAGCAAATAGTAATTTGATTATCCTTAGGAAAGTATCTATAAAATTATGCAGTTTCTATCAACAAATACCGAATGAGCTACGAGGACTTATCCATCTAACGTATAGGCCAATGCTCTTAAGTAAGTTTCACAATTGAGCAAGACACTTACACAAATGAGCAACCAGACCCTTGCCTCTTCTTCCTTGCGATTTCTTTCCTTCTCGGAGGTTGGAGAACAACCTTAATTGCAGTATCAAAAACTGCTTTGACATTCTAAAACCAAGAAAAAATATCATGTTATCATTATCAAAACATGTGTCATAAGAATCTATATATATAAACCAACATATATATAAAAAAAGACCAGACTTCTATATAAGATTCCGTATGTTTAGGTGATTCTTTAAATAATCAGATTTCTGAAATATCCGATTAACAGGAGTCGCTTTTCAAATAAAATTTGATTTCTTTTTTATTTTAAGTAAACACAAGTAGCTTCTGCTTAACACCAAAATCTATATAAAAGTAAACACAAATAGCTTCTTTGAAGTAAGATTCACACTACCTGTTGAGTCTTTGAACTGCACTCAATGTAAGCTGCAGCACCTATTTGTTTCCTCAGTTCTTCACCCTGTTTACAATGCACAATGATTGATGAATGAGAACCTTTCTTTACTAATGTAGTAAGTTCTCCATGTTTACTCAAAAATACGAAAAAAAAACTAATACTGAGTATTTCAAACCTCAGCAGATGTTATAACACTAGATCCACTGTGATCAGCGAAATATCCACGATCTTCACGAAGATCTAGCATCAATATTTTAAAACACAATGTCATTCACTTATTCCCTCTATTAAGTCAGGAAATTCAGCGTACAAGCTTTTCTATATGCTGCTGCTCACCTAACTTTGTGCCAACAAGAACAATAGGAACATCAGGGGCGAATCTACGCAACTCCGGCATCCACTGAAGACGAATAGAAATAAAACTAAAATGAATAACTGCATTATGGATAATAAAAAAATAATTAAGTCCACAAAAGCTATGCTCAAAATGGTCCATTATTGATAACTCCAAAGACAGAGTTAGAGTTAGAGACTATGCACATGTTCTACAGTAAAAAACATACGAAAACCCCAAAAATGTGATGCATATATATTTAATTGACCCTTGAAACAAATTTTAAAGTATGAAATTTAGATTTGGAGTGATAAACCCATATTTCATGAACCAAATAAAAATAATTTACAAGCCATGCCATGTTATCCATAAGTAAGGAAAACACATCATGGCATCAACTAGTAATACTGGTAGTAGAAAGATATGATAAAAATCAAGTGTACATAAAGAACCTTGAACATGATATCAAACAGTTTTATGCTTAAAGGAAATAACATAATTAGTTTCATAAAGATTAAAAACAAAATATCACACATTATAAGTTTTCCTTTTGGATCATATTGAACCTCCCTCCATAGCTCCTGTTTCTTACACTCTCTTTAAGAAGACACCAATAGGCAAAAGTCAACAAAAGTACTGTCGGCAAAAAACCAATCAGAGAGCGGAGAATGGAACATTAACAAATGATCATTGAAGCTCATTCGACCAAAGACTCGTCATTCTCCTTGGTTCCTCCTGGCTTGCCATCTTATTTGAATCTTTGGCCTCTTAATTTGTTTGGTAAATTTGTATTAGTGTTGTAATTTATTTATAAAAGACATCGTTAGCATTTCAAAAATAAAATGTCACACTTCAACTATAACAAGATGCTTAACAAATATTTTAAACAATAATATTCAAAAGAAAAACTTAACATGATTGGTCTCACTAAAAGTCGACTATGACACCAATCAAACCTTAACGGCAAGGTTAGGCATTCAAATCCTCGAATCACCAATTTGAGAAAGAACTTACCGAAGGACTTTACTTAACCACCATGCTTGTCCTAACAAGGGAATAGTACCTTTCTTATAGTATCAGAGAAAATGATTTTCAAAATGTTTTTTCTTCTCTCTTTTCAATGTTCCTTTCCTCCCCCTTCATCCAAAGGATGCCAAAGTAGACCTACTTCCTACAACAACTAAGCCTTTAACTCACCAGGTGTGGTCGGCTACATGTATCGAACGACACGCTAACAAAAATAGAATGGAAAAAAGGAGTAAAAATAGAGAAGAATGATGCAGAGATAAGCATGCCTTCTTGAGAACATTTTCATAACTAGCTCTGCTAATCAATGAGAATGCTAAGACAAATATATCTGCTCCTCTGTAACTCAGTGGCCTCAACCTGCTATAATCTTCCTGGCCTTTAAACATAGTGGGAAAAAAAGTATCAACATTTTAAGAACATTAACTACAACATATTACTGAACCATAAAAACTCAAGTAGGAAAATCTTAGTACCTGCTGTGTCCCAAAGCCCCAAATTCACAATGCTTCCATTCACAGCTACATTTGCACTAAAATTATCAAATACTGTTGGTATATAATCCTGCCACACAATAAGAGTTTTAGAATATACTTCAATATAGAAAATGAAAACAAACATGGTACAAAAAAATGTAATTAGGCTTATAAAAACAACCTATGACTTTTTTTACCAGCTTATAAAAATAAGTTCTTTTTAGCTTTTTTTTCAAAAATAGCACATTGAATAAACACTTAACTAAGTTGCTTACCAGATAATGAAACATCTCAGCACATTGGAACAAATGTAGCAATACTAGTATTGGCATTAGACCCAGATATTATTCTTAGAAAAAGCTCAAAACTTGAACTTGTTTACATGGTGTATATTTTATAGAAAGCATTATTCAAGTAACCCAACTTCAAAATTTTGAAAAACAAAAGGGAAGAGAAAAAAAAGGAAGAAACTTTACAGTAGGGAACTTATTGGTGGTATAGCAAATTAGCATGCAAGTCTTTCCAACAGCACCATCACCAACAGTGACACATTTAATGAACTTTGATGCACTCATCATATGAAAATTGTAGGCTATGAGTGAGAGGTTTAAGTAGCTACAGAACTTGTTGTTCTTAATATAGAAAGAAAGTTAAAAGACTTTGAGTTACATAAAGTGTGAAGAAGAAGAAGAAAATGAAGAAAGAACAGTGATTTATGGGTTACATCGAAGAGTGTTTATTAAATAGGTACACTGATATCATCTATTTGTTAACAATCATTGACTCTTTCAAACAAAAGTAATACAAATAATGATGTGACAGTATAAAAAACTTGAGACTCATTCTGCATAGATTTTAAACTCAAACAATGAAGTTAAATATTTCTGAAATTGTGAAATATTTTAGTTTTATTATGGAATATGAAGTATACGTAAGTTAAAATAAAGGAAAATTGGCATTTGAAAAGTAAATCACTACTTTTTTCAAGTATTAAAACTTGTTTTTCTCAATATAACTTACTTTTTAAGTCGTACGCTAGTGATTCAAAAATTCATAAATATGGCTCAATTAAGTTTCACCTGAATTTGAGTAGTTTCTCGTGAATTAAGAAACCTTATTAATATCATTAATTTTGTTAACAAATTACTCACCATTTTTTCATTTAATTAATGCTTTATAAACTCTCTCTCTCTCTTCGTTCAATTTACAAAGATATTTTTGTCAAGAAAAAATAGTTAACACATAAATTTTTACAAAATAATATAATAAAATATTATAATATCTATATATTGACAATATAAATATTTATACACAGTCAATACCTTATTCATCACTCATTTACTTTAATTTTATTTCAAATCAATCATAATTAAAAATAAATATTAAATAATACAATGATTAATGAATATATCTTTTTGGCATAATAATAAGAGTAAAACAAAATATATCATATAAAAGAGAGGTGAGAAAATAATATTAGGGCAGTGCATGTAGCAAGTGATATAGGTGCACTTTTTCTTCCCACTCAATAAATTTCAAAATCCAACAGAAATATTTTTGAATTACAAAAAATGGGCCCTCTCTCAACCTGCACCTATAATCCTATCCTACCAAAAAATGTTGGTTCAAATGATACATGTTTGATTCCTCCAACAAAGATTTCAAGTTCGAATCTTATGAATAGAAGAAATACTTATTGAAAGAGTTAGTATCACATACATATAAATGTTCCTAGTTTGAACACGATTACCTCTAATACAAAAATATCTACGAGAAGCCAAATAAAAGTATGTTACTCTATATATCATCAAGTTTATCCTCTATCGTTCACATGTACTATTTGTATTTATGAGTTAATATAATATATGACTCATGGAAGATTAATAGATAATATAAAAAGTCTACACTGTTAATATATATTAAACTCTAAAAACAATAATGAAATAAAATTAAGCATACACTAACTAAAATTTAATTTTGTAGCCTTGAAATATTATTGAATTTTTTTGTCGGTAGAAATAAAATTTACTTTGTACTCTTGAAAGTGATTAACCTGTTTGTCCGTTAGAGGGTGTCTAGATAAAAAAGAAATTAAAAAATCTGGTATCTTTCTAGCCTCTAGGCAATCTCTAACACGTAATTCTTAAAAAGATCAATATTTTAATTTCTGAAATTGATATTTGTTGTGAGAAACAATCACACATCCCAAAATAAATTAATTTCTTACTCAAAAAGTATTGAAAAAAATATGAGTTTGGGTCCATTTATAAAAACATGATAGTTGTATGAATGAGGAAAAATATTAGTAGATTAGTTACTTAACTTGGTAATGAAGTGGTGTGTTGGTCTTAAGTCATACTTATATCTACAACTATTTGTTAGTATTCAGCATAATAGTGGATATCTATGATTTTATTACAATTTAATAATAAAATGTATCATTACTTTTTGTCAACGAGCTAATATTTTGATAAATCCACTACCTAGAAATTCATTCATCACAATTGAACCTTCTTAAATTATTTCTTTTTAAGAACAACAAAATGTCAACATAATATATGTCAAGAAGAATGGAAAATACTAGACATGCAATAGAATGAATGCTAGTAGAATCATATTGAACATTCGATAATGCAACCTATATGAAGGTTTTGGTAAGTTAATTGTTCAAAACAATTGCTGACCAATGTTTTTAATATACATGAGATTTGTAGTACTAGTGTGTCCCTAATATACATCTTTACATAGATATGATAATCATAATATAGGTGGGTGACCAATAAAACATTGGTCTAATAATGTAAGACTCCACTATATCCTCCGAACGACCAAAATGTCAAAGGTTCGATTTTTATGAGTGACACTTGTTGGATAGGTCAGGTCAATCACACATCCCAAAAGGGATTAGTTCTTTACCAAAAGATGAAGGAATACTATTGGTAGTACCAAAAAAATCATACATGAGGGAACTAACAGGGAACAAAAAAACCATTTTATTTTTGATATAGCAAGAAGCAAATTTTTATTTCCATAATAGCATGCACCATATCATAACCCTCCTAGAACAAGCAAAATGTTTTGAACATATTCTATTGTCAAAGAGCTAACACAAACATTACAGGCACATCAAGAGCCATGATAGGAGGGGGTGATGCAATGGTTCAAAGAGCTTTAATGATCTCTTCAGCACTGGAGACAGTGAATTCTCCTGCATTTTCAACATTTGCAACCTTCACCTGAAGGTCATCTACCAAAAGAGCAAACCTCTTAGATCGAACGCCGAGTCCCTTATCGGTAAGGTCAAGCTCAAGGCCAAGAGCATAGGTGTACTTGGCTGAGCCATCAGCAAGGAACTTCACATGCTTGTTCTCTGGGAATGTTTTGGACCATGAATTCATCACAAAGGGATCATTCACTGCAAGGTTAAGTTCAGTCACAAATTAGACATCTAACAAATCAAGTTCATGAATTTGATTGGTAGAAGCATGTTGATTTGCATTATAAATCATAGAATTGCTATATCTCACATATCTTATTCATCAAATGAGAAAAATGCTGGTTTTATTAAGTCCTATTGCTAAAAGTTTTCTAGATTTCAGTCCACATCAACAACAGAAATAATCAAAAACTTGGACCATTTCAATCGCAAACTACACTAACTTAGAAACAAAGCGACTTAGACAAATCTTTTTTGTCGATATCGACCAATCGATCGAATATTGATTAATACGTAATTGATTGAACACTACTTGAAAACAGCCATTATGTAATGGATCAAACACTACTTCGAAACAGGGAGTCCATGCAAGAAAGCTTTTTGTTTCTAGCTAATGCTTAAAATTAACAACAAATAATCAGCAGATATAATAAAAATTGAGTAACAAGTAAATTGGATTCCATGTCCCAAAAAAAAGTCTAAATTAAAAGGTATTGAAGCCTTGGAAGTGTCATTGTGCTGCAACAGTGTAAGTATGTCAATGAATTTCAACTTTTCAAGCCAAACAAATCGTGTTTCGATTAAACCATGCAACTCTTAAGAATTAAGGATTTTCACATGCAAGCAATATACTACAATATGCACATCTAAGGTATAATATGTCAAGATTGTTATTTGAGCTTCACATGAAAGTCATAAAATTCAGGAATTGCATGCATGTACATATGAATTGAGCAAATTAGCAACGGTAATTAAACAGATATGAAGAGACAAAACTAATATTTGATCAAATCTCACCGCTGATACAGATTACTTCATCAACACCCTTTCCTTTCAGCTCTTCTGCTCTTTCAATGAATCCAGGTACATGCTTCAAGCTGATGCAAAGAAACAAATTTAGACCTCATAAAATGGTACAAAACCCTCGCAACAAGGGTAACAACAAAGATCATCTGGATTGATTCAAACAAGGTAGCACTGAAATTTGGAGGATTCAGAACTATGTTCATATCATAACCTTGATCCTCCACTTCATGACATAACCCACGATTTTTTTCTTCAAATTTTCTCTATGTAAACATAAATTTTGTAGCTTTTGTTGACATCTACTATTTTTCTCAAAAGGGTATCTGACTCAGGCAAGGACAAGATCTGGGAAATTAAAAAAACAGAAACTTGTCTGCTCCAGTTAGAAATCCTCTAACACAATCACTGAAGCAAAATTTCATATATTTCCAAAGAAAACAGAGATAAAAATCAAAACTTTGAGTAAAAAAAGAGTGAATCTGAGATACCCATGAAGCTATTTTGGAATAATTATCAATTGGGTGTTCATAAGTATTAGAAAATCAAGAAAGGGGAACATTACCTGCAAGTAGGAGTGAAAGCACCAGGAACACCAAAAATGATGACTTTCTTACCCTTTGCAAGAGAGTGGATAGAAACAGCTTGGGGTTTGTTTTCATCATCCAAGTAAGCCAAGGTACCATCTGGAATCACATCACCCACTGCAATTGGAGCCATTGTTGTTGATATTGTTGTTGATGTTGATGCTGATGCTGTTGTGTGGTGAGAAGAACAAAGTGTGTGATACCTAGAAATGAAACACTCCTTATATCATTAGCTATTTTGTTAAGTAATTATAATTTGGAAGCATCTAGAAGAAGGAGCCATGCCTATTTCAATTTATTAATAATTAATATAAATATAAATATAAGATGTACATGTCACAACCGACAAGTTTAAAAGAAATTGTTTTTGGTTAATCAATGCTTTTCTGAAACAGATAAAAATAAAAATTATTCCATTTTGAGATATATAATATTTATATACAATAATATTATCTATCATTTATTTTATATAATTTTTAAGTTTTTGAATTAATAATAATTAAATATTATTAAATATGAATGATAATAACTTAATAATAATATAAAAACACTCGTTATCAATCACCTTTTTCTCATTAAATTTTGCATCAACCAACAATTATATATTGAGGTAAAGAAATAAATATTAATTAATGAATAGCCAAAACTATTTATAGTTAGTGAAATAATAACAAATAACATTCTAACATTTTAATACAATTTTAAGTATTATTTATAATTTATATTTAATTATTATTAACTTGTAAAAAAATATAAATAAATTGTAAATCATATATAAAACTTATGTTGTATCATTGTCCAACTTCATATTTGTTGATGATACATTTCCTCATAACATTCAACAAGTTTAACCTACTTGTCCACAATCCCAATCATTATCTCTAATAAATCCACAAACTCCTCCTTATCTTAACCAACTCATATTCATCCAACCAATACTTCATATCTTATTTAGTAGAGAAGTGACTTAAAAGTAGATGGGATCAGTTATCTCACATTTTGTGTTTTATTGTATTCCAACTTTATAAAAAGTTGTCACGTACTTGAGGAAAAATAAAAAATAGAAAATAACATTTTTATTGTATTCCAACTTAAGGAACACATGCAATGCAACTCATTCAGTTTTGGCATCATATGTGAAACAAACAACACTATATACATAAATTTGAAACTATTTTGCATTGACATGCTTGAGTTTAAATGTAAACTGTAAAACTACAATATCATAAGTTCCTGAACAAATTTTATTTTGAAACATGGTTTAGTACATAACATAAGATCAATGAATTGTTACACTAAGAGAAAAAAACATAACAATTATGGAATTAATGTGATGAATTTGAGAACAACATCTACAACATTTTGTGATGCTAATGATGCAAACACAGCAGCTTCATTGGACAATGATGAACCACCACCAGCTAAATCAGACAATGCTCTAATTGCAATGAATGGTTTTTTGTGTTGCAAACAAACTAATGCAACAGCAGCACTTTCCATGTCAATAGGGGATGCATCAAATTTGGAGTTCAAGAATTCTCTATAAGCTTTGTTGTCAACAAATACATTGCCACTAACCCCTTTCTTTACTCTCACCACTATAGGCCTTCTTGGCAAGCATGTTGTGTTGACACAACTACCCAATTTAACATTCTGTAGGGAACAAATAAAAGCAATGTTACTAGGATTATAATAACATGTTTTTCAGGATTATAATAAATTACCTTGAGTTTTCTTGAAAGTTGAAAGTAAGTCTTGTCAACTGGAACCCAGAAAGCATGTTGCCTAACTTCAGGAGTTCCATTCACAGGGAAAGTTTCCTCAGCTTGGTACCAAACATTGTTCAGAACATTTATAACTGAGGTGGAATGTGTTGTCTTGTTATTGTATTTGGAAAATTCAAGATAACCAAATTTTCTGCTGTAATCTCCATTGGCTTCAAAAGCTAGTTCATTATCAGGTCCATCTCCAAATCTCTGGTCAAATAAATCAGAAAAGTCATAACTTTTTGCATTTCTATTATGACATGTTTGGTTGGTATACTTTGTTTTCAATCTGTTTTTGTTTACTCTTCTAATAAAACAAGATTGGAAGATTGGTGGTAGTTTGAGAGTTGAATGGTGAATGTTATCATATACAATTTGGACCATTTTGACCTAAGCATAGTGGTTATTGATTGGTTTAAAAGGCACCTTTAAGATCATCTACTAAAAAACAGGTGAATGACTTTTAGATTTTGTTGGTATAGTGGAAGTGATCGTTGTACAGCGTTGACCACAAACAATCAAATAAAGTGAATAGAATAAATAGAAGAGAAGAAACAAGAGGATTTGTTAATGGGGTTTGGCCAATTATACCTACATCCCCGGGAGCGTTGAGCGGCTATCAAGATATCATTAGAGAATAAAGATTACAAACTCAAACACACCCATGGGCCTACCTGACCCATGGAGTGTTTCTATTTGGTCTTATATCTGGTGCACATTATAATAAGGGACTTGAGTCCAATATATAACATTATTTACTCTACTCTATTTTAATTCCAATACTAAACAATGTAAAACTTAATACAATAACATATTTCAAATAACCCAACAAACCTCTATTTACATAATATATTCAACCAAAAGTTGGATCGTGATAATTAGGGGTGATGAGAATCTGATCCTACCTGTGCATCTAGTTTGACTTGATTATAATCGCACTCAAATAGGGTTGGGTCTCATCAAGTTTAGGGTCAGGTTCAAGTTCAAAAATTAAATTCAAGCAATATTTATGGTCGAGTAGGGAACAAAAATTACCCGTCACGATCTGTCACATGGTCACTCACTTATGTTTATATTTGTTTCTTTTGTATATGCAATAATTACATCTATTTTGTCGAAATTATCATTGATTCTTTAAAAAAAATTCATCATATATGCATGATTAACAATATATATAAGTCAAATCATATATCTATAACAATGAATAAAATATTGAGAAAACTTTATCTAAAAGAAATATGGATTATATTTAATCAGGTATAAGTCGGGTTTGAATGTTATCCCAATTGATATTTGGGATCGGGTTAGCTTCGGCATGTCTGGGTTCAAAATAATGATCGTACTAACTAGGGCTGACAATGAACAAAACTAACTTGGTATTCGTTCGAAAGTCGATTTGTTATTTAGCTCGATAAACTTGGTTCATGAACCAAACGAGCTGAACTTGAGCTAAAAATTGAGCTTGTTAAATAAACAAGCCGAACTTGAGTTGAATATAGTTCGCCTCAACTAATTTTTATGTTTATTATGACCCATATATTATTTTTTATATTGAGTGTTATCATATATATAAAAAAAGATTAAATTTATATATATAACATTTTCAAGTATTTTTTAAAGTTTAATTAATTATATGAGTTGTCTAAATGAACCATTCGAACTAAATTGAACAGTTAACGAACTTTAACCGGGCCAAATTCGAGCTAAAAAAATAACTCATGTTGAACTCGAGTCGAGTTTCAAACTAAACCAATCCTTAATCGAGCTGAACCGAGCTGAGCTCTAGTTCGACCCGGTTCAGCTTGTTTTTAGCCCTACTACCAACATTTAGGATCACGTAAGGAACAAGCCTTATCCGGCCCATGCTTACCCGAGTTCAACTTCTCTCCAGCAATGGAGAAGTCATTACTAAAACATGTGGCTGAAACTTTTTTAACTTTTTTTACTTATTTTTTATTCAAAAATAATATGAAATCACGACTATTAATTTTTGACACGTGTAATAATCTTATCCAGCACTGGACTCTCTAGTACTGGAGAGGATCCCTTCGTGCTCACCCCTAGCAACAACTAGGAACACATGGGGTGAAATGAAATTACCTGCCAATTCCAAAGTCCTGTATGGGCCCAATATTGTGGAATGGTCACATCTCCAATCTGGAGTTTTGGATTTGCATTTCCTGCAATTCCATAATGTAAAACTCCTTTTATATCAAATAGAGTTAGCAACAATTGGGTGGAAAGACCTGCATTAAGCTACAGAAA
The DNA here is from genome assembly GCF_001865875.1 of Lupinus angustifolius. Classification (NCBI taxonomy): domain Eukaryota; kingdom Viridiplantae; phylum Streptophyta; class Magnoliopsida; order Fabales; family Fabaceae; genus Lupinus; species Lupinus angustifolius. The sequence goes on from NC_032014.1 coordinate 32,585,376, forward strand.
AAGGAACCAAAACTATTTAATAAACACACAAGAAAAATTAATTATAACTATAAGTATAAGCACAAGGCATAACATAAACTTAGCTTACCATGCTCAAACCAGTCATAACAACTATAACCCTTTTCTTTTCTAACTCACCAATGCGAAAATGTCTTCCTGCATTATAAAGTTTACCAAATGCAAAGCATGAGAAAGACCCTTTATCATATGATTACCAATCAAAAATAAATTATATCAAACTGTATTACTAGTGTTGTTTTAAAATATAACATAAGCGAGTTTTAGTCGACTAGGTAGGATCAATAATAATAATCGAACCTTAACCCTACTAGGTGAAATCGACAATAAAAATAACAAAATATTAATCTTACTAGTTGGGTTCGGAGGAAAAAAAACAACAACAACCAAATGTTGAAAAATACAAAACCTACTAAGACTAATTGCCACTTATCAAAGAAGCTAATAATGAACTAGCTAGGACCATAATATGAGGCAGAGAAACCCACAAAATACAAAAGGAAATGAGGGAACTTTTTTTAAGCATTGGATAGCAAAAATGAAGGAAATAACTACAACAAATAGCTTTTGAAAAAAAAAATATTTCTTGATAAAATTTTAAGGTGTCATCTCAAACTAATCGGCAATAAAATAAGTTGTCCAACAAGTATATAAATCATATCGAGAAGAAGAAAAACATGGATATGAGACTTCCAATGCCCTTCACATAAGTATAGGAGGGGAGGTGTTTGTTCTAACTCATAGGTGGACTCGAAAAAGTTGGACTATAAGTCTAATACCATGTTTTTTTCCGGTATGAATTTGAAGGAGTAACTCCCTCAACAAAATACAATATAGTTGATTTTTAGTTGATATGTTCATTTTCATGCAAAAATAAAAGACAATGATTATAGGGGCAGTGCATGGATTCTTGATTGACACAAACCAATGTAACAATTAAGAAGCAAAGCAATTCAGTTTAAACAACAAAGATGTAGAAAACATAAACTTGTACATAAGCATAATAAAATAGTTGTACAAAACATAGTTCTAAAAATTACCTGAAAAATCAAAGAATGGAAACTTAGGATCAGGCACAAATAAAGGTGATTGTAGAAAAGGATTCAACTCAAAGGAATTTGGTACCACTATACCAATATATGGTCCTTTACTATTGATAATGCTAATTTCTTCCCAAGAACTTTGAGTAACTGCTCCATAGGCATTGATGCTATAGCCAAATACCAATACAAGAAAACCAAGTAACCCCATCATCTTCAAATAATGCTTATATTTTCACTCCTTCAAGTTTTCCAAAGATTCAAAGGTCCTTTTATTACAACCATATAATAGACATAGATGATTATGATGGAACATAGACCAGACAACTATGTCAAATATGATAATATATATATTATTTACACCAAATTTAAGTTAGACTAGTTATAGTTAATCTCATTTATTTTATTTTTTAAATATAATAGACCAAATGACTGAAACTTGAAGGTCATCTAAGATTCATCTTTCTCTCTCTCATCACTTATTTCACTCGCTCATTTGGTATACTAAATTTAAAAAGAAAAAATCAACAAATGAGATTAAGGGTAACTTAATTTAGATATAAACGGTTATATATATATATATATATATATAGCTATTCAAGTAATAACAATTATTATATAAAAATTGTGACAACAATAAATCTGGATCTTATACCCAATTATGGATGGTTGAGATTAAAAGTTAGTTATTGATCACATGATAGTCATGTGCATGTGCATGTGTTTTTTAATCTTGACCGTTCAATCAAGATTTAAAAGTATATATTAAATGTTATCATTTCTCACAATAACGCATTTTTCCCACGTAAGTAGTTATATATATATATATATAACATACAAGGTACATAATATAAGTAGTAGAATCAAATAAAAGGATAATTATTAACGGTAAATCAAAATATGTTTAATTTAATAATTAAAGTCATTTTCTCCTTTTAATAATGTTGATAATTTGAAAAGAAATTGATGAGCATATAGTAAGAGCAATATAATCCAATTATTTCATTTTGGTTGAGATTTTGTCATTTTGATATCATATATCTATGGCAAAAGCTTAAGATTTATATATGAAAATATTAATCTTTAATGTTAATTTGTTGAATTAATAAAAATACGAATTGACTGATAAAGTCTATTAAATGCTAGTATCTAATAATAAATGAAGAACAAACAATATATATATATATATATATATGTATGTATATATATATATATATATATGTATGTATGTATACACATCTACAACATGAAAAATTAATGCATACAAAGTACCAATTTTGATAATTTGAAATAAATAATAAAAACTTCTTCTTTGGAAACAAATTCTGGATTTTTTTTGCACTATGAATATATTCTCTTACCTTTTTTAATAAGAAACTAATCTCTTTCCGAATTCTTGTGTGGCTCTCACTTTTATTATGCTCATATTCATTATGCTTTAAATTATCTAAAGCAGTCATTTTTGTTTAGAAGAAATATTATTATATGGAAATGAATATGATTCCTCTTCTTGTTATTTGATTTTATGTGAAGTAAAGAGATAATAAACATTTATTATTATTTTTTACTTTACAAATCTTTTCACTCTATATTCTCCTTATTGAGTATTAGGAATGTTATTAAAAATGATTTATGAAAATATTGAGAAACTTAATTTATAATACCCGGATTCTAAAGGGATGGTTACCGTTACGGTGATGAAGTAATATTATCTTAAAAATAACTAGTGCAATAGTTAAATTCTTAACATTACAAATAGGAATATAGGATTCTCTAAGATTCGATTTGAATCATAGTTTAATTAGAAAAAAAGCAATGAACCATTTGCATATGTAATTTAAAGGTCGTTAAAGAATGTACTAATAATAGATAAAAAATAATGACAAAAAAATATATACAATAATAATGTATGCATTTTATATATTGAGGCTGAATCATCATTCATAATTAATAATTGTAGACTCTTAAAAAAAACAAATATATATAAATGATGGAAAATGAATTAAGTATATATAAATTTTTACGTTTATAATGTATAAATATTACACATGAAAAATGAAAACCCACCAAAGAATATTTCTACGAGCATGCTTAAATTTTGGGTTACGTGAATAGTTATGTTATCAAGTTGACTTTAAAAATATATATTTTTTAAGGGTAATGAACTATTCTCTCTCGGAATGTGTGATTATATCTTTTAATAAATGTTGTTATTAAGAATCAAACTTTTGACATTTTGATCATCTTAAAGATCTAACATAACCTTATACCACTAGACCATCACATTGTTGATAGAAATCGACACTTTGATTTAGCCAATTAGTATACCTCATGCCTTACAATGAAGAATAGGACAAAGATGATTTATATATTTTATTAGGTCAACCTTGAAGATGGAACACAGTTTAATGTCGTTGTTGTGGATTAGTCTTGGTTGTTGATTGATTAATACTGCACATCAACCAAAAATTGATAATTTAACATGTCATATTTTAAATATTCTAATTAGATATATGCTTCCAATTTTTACAATTCTCCATTTTATCACAATCCCTCGGCCACATTACTCTAAAGTGTTAATGAAACTTTTTAAAATTAGATGCTATCCTTTTTTGATTTAACATGTATATACCGACAATATAAGTATTTTTATACTATAAATAAATTATTCACAAGATATATGTTAACAATTATTGATTCTTAAATAAAAGTAATACAAATCAATGATAGAATATAAAAAACTTTACACTAACAATATATAGATTTTGATGGTACAAAATAAACAACAAAGAAAAACTAAGCCTCAGGAAAATTTATTTGAAGGATTAATCTGCTCCAGGAAGAGTAGTGTTCCAATTTGAAAAGTTCAATCTGAATTGTAAGTTAATCATTTTATAATGAGAGAATCATTGTTCTCAATAATTATGTGATGATATATCAAGTTAGAGGCCGATTTCAAGTAGCATATCTTATGTCCTACATATTCTGTTATTCCATTTGTCATGAATTGTAATTGGTTGGAAAAAAATATTTAAATTAAAATTTTAATTATTAATTATTTTTTTAATCAATCACAGCTCATAATACATGGAGTAACACAATGTTGTGAGTGTATGAATTTAATAATACATATTTGTGTACCTTAAGTAAAATATAACAGGATTAATCATACCTTAAACTTGCAAATACCTAATTTTATTTGGGGTATTTTTTTAACGCTCATTAACACTGTCATTATGTTTTTTGGTGGGGCTATTTCCAAGCTAAAAAACTTCCGAAGCTCCATTAACTTATGAATTTATTGGATTATATCATTTATGCAGTTTTGGATCTTGATTCATTAACTAACATAGGACCATCTGTGCTATTGATACGTCTAAGATAATTAATATTGGACTTATATCCCTACCAATTCATGTGAGAATTCATAATTGGGATTAATAGACAGTCCATTTTTCTTAAATCTTCCTTAGATAAAAGAGGTATAAAAATCTTTTTTTTGTATACTAAGTAGACATGAATAAAAAATTAACACTAGAAAATTCTTTGATATCGAGTCAATGAATTCTTTTATTTTTTGGTACTACCAAGAATATTCTACCACCTTTTGGTAAGTAACTAATCTCTTTCTTTTGTTTATAATAATTAATCTCTATCGTATATATATATATATATAAAATAAAAGAGTAATTTTTAACTTATAGTGTGTTCCTTATTATTAGTCTAATTATAGTACAATTATTGTTTAAGTTAAGTTAACGAAATCTTATAATGATTTGAAAATGACAAGTTTTTATTGAAAAATAATATGTTTAATATAATTATCACTTAATCCGCAATCTACTCCTATAAGAAATTAAAACTTGGAAGGTAGACCCTTTCAAATGTTTACTTAATTTATAGTTGTAATTCAATCAAAACCAAGTCTCTTTTAAAACTATTAATTTAGTTAAGTTGGAAAGAATTAGCTAAATCTGCACATAGTTTAAGAAAACATTTAATGAAAAAATATATGTGAAAAGAGAAATAACAAATAAAGGTATAGCTGGAAAATAAAATATAAATGTGTATTTGATTGTAAAAATATCAAAATGTTTAAAATAATATGAAAAATTAAAACAATAAAAAATATAGAACATAAAATCAACAATTACATAATTATTATGTATTTGATTAAAATCATTTATCGTTTCTCCATTTTTGTTTACCCACATATACATACCTATGTAAATCAATAAACTTGACTTTCACTAACAAGATAAGTAAATTGTCATTTATTTTTTGTAAAAAATTGAAATATATTTTATGTGAATTGCATTGTGTTGTTTTTTTTTAAAATTAACTCGTGATTTAAGTTCATTTAAAAAAACAAATAAACTTAAAGCTCATATAAGCCCAAAATCTTGAACTCAATTGAAGCCCAACATAGAGGTTTATTTCTTTGCCCATAAATGCATCAAAGAACACACTAGAGTTTCTTTCTTCAAGAAATTGTATCTAATGGATTATTAAAACTATACACACCATTTAATTAGTCCACTTATGCCACACTTTTGCAATCTTATCGAGAAAAAGATGTATAAACTAATGTAAGAGTTTTTTATATTGTCATTGCATTATCTATTATTTATTTTTAATCATTATTGATTCTCAAATAAAAGTAATACAAATGAATGTAGATTATGCACTGACTGTGTATAAATCTGTTTGGAATTTCTGTAGATTAGAGGTTAGACATCTAGGGAATAAACTAACTTAAAATACAATTAAATTTCTTCAACATAATATGCAAGCCACTTAGACTTTTTTTTGTTCTTTTTGGACCGAGTTGGGCCATTTGTTCCAACGATGTTATCAAAATCTTTACACTATCATTACATATATATTACACTTTTAGTTATTTAAGTGTAAAATGAATAACAACTATTATTGAAAGACCAACTTGAACATTTTAAAAGACCACGTGAGTTTTTATCATAAGAAATTATTTCATGGTTCGGACAATAATCACAAACATATCCAAACATGAAGTTAAAATAAGGACAAACCTTTGATCAGAGAAAAAAAGGCAATGCCACATTTACATTCTTTTGAACCTCTATCATTTCTGTGATAAATTAGATAAAGTGAAGCTTGAAGATCTCCAAAACAGTACTTATTAAATAAACATGTTAAAGAAGATATGTAAATCATGGGTACCCCCAACCAAAGTTGAAGATGTTTTTCATGAAAAAAATGATTCAAATAATATATTGGATGTGTATAAATCTTTATACTAACAATATGTAAACATTAAACTTTTTTATTTATTGCAATAGAAGTTATGATGATAATAAGTAGTGAAGCAAATATAATTGTTAAAATATTATTGTTGTTGCCATTTCATAATTTGCTTGACAGTTTTTTGTACACACTTGGGTGTGTAAAGGTTAAAGCATTTACCAATGCTTGCCATTACAAATATCATTTATTTTTTGCGATAAAATAATAGTAACAAAGATATTTACCATGAAAATGGGTACAGGTAGACACAAGTACTAGCTACCGTGTGGTTGTCCATGAATGAGTTTTTTGGCGCGTATTTCTGAGTATCTACAAATACAATAAATATCCACAGATTTCTTATATTATTGGATTTATAATTTCCTACTTTTAATCGACATATTTTCTTTACAAGATATGAAATTGTAAATATCTTTGTTACTATTATTTTATCACAAAAAATAAATGATATTGTACTGATATTGTTGATATAAATCATATTTTCTACATATAATGATGTTGTACTGCTATGTTAGAAAAGATTCATTGGTGGAGTGATATACTACAAGAAAAAGTATATATTTTTTTATAACAATAATTAAAAAATTCAAATTCAACATCTCTTACCAACAAATTTTCTAATGAAAATTTAGTTGTTGATATAAATTTGGGTTGTCTTTAGGTACATGCTCACTTATAATATCTGTGAGCTAGATACTTGTGCTTAAGTGAGAGATTAAGGATTAGGGAAGGAATAAGAAAGGGTGTTGATGGATGGGAAAAGGAAGGATTAGGGATTTTAGGAAAGGGAATAGTCTTGTAAGTCAATGACTAAGTAAGTGCAGTTAGATAATATATTTTAATTAAGGATAATACTGTAATTACAAATATAGCGGATATCCATCTGCACGAGTACCATAACATATGTGATTGCCCATATGTACTATGAGTATTTTAAAAACCCATTTATGAAGCCTGTGATATCCGTTTGTGACCCGTGTGTACTCGTGTAGATTTTACCTACAAGTATTAGTTTTTTCCCATTCCTAAATAGAACAATTTAATATCACGATCCACTGAGGTTTTAACATAGGAAAGAAAGAAGAGAGAAATTCATATTTTACTTCATTTGGTTGATGAGAGAAATAGAGTAGATAGAAGAAAAACTAGTGGGTCCTACTCAAAAAAATTTCTCATCAACTTTGAAAAGAAAGTAAGGAGAAATGACACTCATTATGTCATTTTTACAAATTTGAGGCTATCTCATTTGTCATTGGCAATATATATTACTAAATTAAAAGTAAAAATACATATATAACATCACCTTCAAAAAATTATATTCTATATAATATTCAATCTATAAAACTTACAAAAATTAATAAACTTAAATTGACGGTATATATATTTGGGTTATCGCACATTATATATACTTAATTTAATGTACTTCATACATATATATATATATATATATGATAAAAAGTTAGAATAATTAAAAGAGTTGTTGAAATAATTAACTATAAATTAACATTCAAGTTTATTAATAATTAATAATAATAAAAGTATAGTATAGTATATAATCAAATCTATAATTTAAAATTATAACATTTATTTTTAATTAATAACAAAACAACATTTTCCTCTCTCTTCTTTATTTTACAAGTATTTTTGTCATTTGAACTATAACATCGTCCATCTCTTCTCATTTTCTATCTAACCAAACAAAAGACAAAAAAAGAAAATACATTATATTCATTTTCTCTTCGTATTCTCTTATAGCAAATATCACAAAAATCTACTTTATTTCTTATCTTTCTCTTTCTCACCTTTTTCTTTCTCACTTCTTTCTCTTTCTCACCTTTTTCTTTCTCACCTTTTTCTTTCTCACTTCTTATTTTCTCTTGTCAAGCCAAATAAAACATTAAACTTTGAACAAATTGAGGCTCCTTTGAGTACCTTTTTAGGCCTTAAAACTATCACCTTTGTTATGAGGTGAAATTTAGCATAATTGGTGTGTAGTACACAATTTAGTTTCTTAAACATAATTAAGGGTTCAAGATTAATAACCTGACACATGTTGGGTTTAGTGGGGACATGTGCTTCACAAGTCTTAATTATTTGTTCTCAATATTATTAAAGATAGTTGTAAGAATAAATTATCTTCAAAGTATACCCATCATAAGATGATAAATATGTAAAAGTGAACTTAAGTGATAGAGACATAGAAATGGTATACATCAATATAAATTATACATGTAATTAAAACTACTGAGTGTGTTGTTTGACCAATATTTTGAAACATGTATTTATCCTTGTTTAGATAATTGTAGTGGAAGCATGTTTCTCTCCCACTTCTTTTCCAGATATCATATTTTAAATGATAAAATGATTAGTTCCACTTGTTACTCTTTTTTCCACTCCTTTTTCCTTGTATATTGTTATATAGATAACATTTTGTGTGATGAGTATGGTAGGAACCATATGCATTTGTAATTTTCTATGCACATTATCAGTTCTTGTCCCCAAAGTCAATTTCCACCAACCTATATTCTAAAATTTATATCAACCTGACTAATTAAAATTTTATCATTAGTTAAAGTCGGACAAATTTACCAATATGGTACATCTTTACTGAAATATTACAGTCTTGATGTATAGTTTTTAAAAACTCGGCAATGACATTGCCGTGTATCTTTCTTTTTTTTTTTCATAAAAAATACAACACTTGTCAACTCCATTTTATTTTAAAAACTCAACAATTACATTGCCGATTTTAGTGTAAATCAAAAACTCCTGAGCTTTAGGGGAAGTAAAAAAATGAAAAATTCTATTGCAGTAGACGAGTTTATTAAAATATGATAAAGTGGAAAAACGTCTCTCTTGTACCCGAGTTTGCTTGGAGAAATTAAAAAAATAAAATGAAAATCTCCAATAACATAGACGACTTTATTAAAATATTTCTATATAATAAAAATTCATTTTTCGGGAAAAAAAAGAAAGATACTCGACAATGTCATTCACGAGTTTTTAAGACACATAAATAAATTAAAAAAATAAAATGAAAAACTTAAATAACATAGACGACTTTATTAAAATATTTGTATCTAGTAAAAACTTCAATGGAGTTAACGAATGTTGTATTTTTCAGGAAAAAAAGAAAGATACTCGACAATATCATTGACGAATTTTTAAGATACATCAAAACTGTAATATTTTAGTCAAAGTACAGTACATAAGTAAATTTGAGGTTAAAGTCTTCTCCTACATACACTCACTCCCTAGTAAATAGATATTTTACTACTTTGATTGTCACATCAACATGTCATTCACATATTATAATATTCAAGAGAAGATCCTATAAAAACAAGAACAAACAACCAAATCATTACTAAATTTTGTTACTGATAAAAAATGCCTTCTTTTTCTGAGAAAAAAGAGCTGAACTTATGGCATTATATAAGTTTGAAGTTGAATCATAGTACATGGGGGTTAGGTGCAGGTCCCCTTGAGTATCAATAATGCATCTTTGATGAAGGGCCCCTTAATGGTTGCAATGCTATGCAAGTTGGAATGCATTAAATTACTTGCAAGCTTTTTGCATTAGTATCCCACTACTGCATAGCTTTGCTACATGAAAAAGCTTCAATCCTTGTCTTATGAACCTTTGATATGACTCTCTTCTATAGGAAAAAAAAGAGCATGAATAGGCTTTCCATTTTGTAGTGGTGTGCTTGGATTGCACTAAAAAATTATAACTTATAAGCTCCCTTGTGTTGAAACAATGATTTCAAAATTGGAATCATTGTTGATTTCAGCTCCAAAAAGTGATTTTGATTTCCTCACAGCTAGTTAAATATGCATGCTATGGTTCATTACTATAATGACTGATCCATATCTACCCATAAGTGACCTTATTTGTAACATTTTCTTAGTCCTAGTTCCTTTTGTAGTAATCATGCAAATGCAATATATGGTTGCATCTAGTTTCTGCAAAAAGGTTTGACAATCATGGCTGTTGATTTTGTTACTTTGTAGTAGTAGTCTTTATATAACCTCTCTCTCTCTCTCACTATATATATATATATGTATATGAATATGCATGTATATGTATATGAATATGCATGTATATGTATATGTATGTATGCAGTCTTATCATCCTTTCACTGCAAATTTCTACATTTTTTTTACATTATTATTCTTTTAACTTAGTTAAGAATATGATGATTCAGCACACCCCTCTCATCTGATTGAAAATAAGATTAGGCAAATGAAAAGTATGGATGTGATCACTGATTGAACATGGAGAGAAAATGGTTTACTCTACCTACCTTAAGCTCAATTAACCTGGATTACCATTGTATTTTCACACAAGCAACTAAGTTGAAAATTTGTGAGCATGAATGTTAATATGTTCAAACCTGCATACTTGTGTTTGATGCTATACATAATTAGTTCATAAGTTCGGATAAAAGATGAAGTTTGCATTAGGCAGTCGACAACACTATCAAATGTTTATAATAATAATAATGTTACTATATTTAAGGCCGGCGATACACAGAAAATGGATTAGACACACTTAATAAACGCAACAACCAGTAGGTGTGATTAACAAATTTAAGTCATTTGAATAAGATTGGAGACTCAGATTCAGAATCATATTTTGAACCAATTTTACTGAGATCGAATTTAAGTAAATGAATTTGGTGTGATTATAAACCAATAGATGTTCTTATCAAATTAGAATTATTGGGTAAAGATTGGACAACTCAAATTCAAATTTGGTCGAATCTAATCTCACATTCATTAAATCTTAATCCATGTATGTAACTATATATATATACATGACTATGTATGATATTTTTTCTTCTTTGGTTGTTTCAATGTGGAGAATCTAGTACAAGCAACTGAAATGGTAGGTCCATGTTTCTCTGATCAAGTGTGTCAAATTTGCAGACTGTGGTATTATTCAAACAGGACTATAATTGTCCATTTAGGACTATATAATAATATATATAAAAAAGTGGTTGGTACTCCACTTCATGTATAATCCAATCTTAGATTGTTTTGAAGATTCATGTTGTCTCCTACACTTTCCCTTACCATAAAGTCTTTGGTCTGATTATGACACCCATTTCACATGTTGGAGTTAGACATTATTAAAGTCCCTGTTTTGTGACTGTAATTCTTTTTTCACTTACTTTTTTGGTGTTGCCATGTCTTGTCCTTTCCTCACTACTCTTTTTGGTTGGATTTTGCCCCAATGTTACTTATAATATAAAATTAAACTTAAACTATCCGTCAATTTTTTTTGTATAACCAAAGATATCTCTCATGTTATGATTAAGAAACTAATTATTTATGAGGTACGTGTTTATTTCTTTCAACAAGTGTCGTTTCTAGGAATCAAATATTTGATATTTAAATCTACCTGAAGATCCACTGAGACCTTACACCACTTGATCAGTATTTTGTAAGATATATGGTTGAATTTGAAAGGTAAAAGAGTGATCAAACATGCAAAATATTGATCATTAGTCTCCTTAATCATTTTCTCTTGAGAGTTATGTTTCACAGCGGTTAATTTTATTGAAGAAAAGCCAAATGAGGATTGAAAGATTTTGATGGAGTTGAAAGATATTTAATTATTGTAAATTAGTGTACTGAATGAGAACTTTTATTACCCCACAAATACTACAATCATGTACCATATTCTGAACCTCTGATAAACTGAGAAACATGTTTCATTAGTAATTCTTAATATGTGAAACAGAAAGAATTGTGATGCAACAACATATACCTAAGATTTCCGATAATGACATAAACATTTCACTTGTATATAACAATTTAAGGGTGGACATTAGATATTTTTTCTGATATAATAACTTAGATAATCAAACTTAGATATATTAGATCTTGGGTAAAATTGGAGGACTGAGTTTGTTCTTATTTGATGTACCACTTGTAGTGTTGAGCATGAGTCCGGTTGGTACGGGTTGAGCATGAGTCCGGTTGGTACGGGTTGAGCATGAGTCTCTTACACGATCTTAAATATTGATCGGATCATTTTTGAAACTGGACATAGATTGAAAGTTAACCCAACCTTAAACATCGATTAAGTCAGTCTTTAAACGTGATCTTGACCGTAGACCGGATTAAATATAATCCTTATACTCATTTTTGATAAAGTCTTCTCAATAGTATTTGTTATTATGATTATATAATTTGACATATAAAATGATACATATATATATATATATTATTAATCATGTATATATGATGAAAACATTAGAGAATCGATAATACTTTCGGAAAAAAATGTGTCAATATTATGTACACATTTGAATAGAGACAAATACAAACATGATGATTGAGTGATCATCAAACAGGTCGCGTCAAGTTATGTTTGGTCACTATCCGACCTAAATATTGTCCAGGTCTAATTTTTGAACATGAAGCCAACTCTAGACTCGATGAGATGCGACCCTACTCAGGTCCGATCATGATCGGGCTATACCAGGTGATCGAGTAGGGTCAGGTCCTGCTCACTCCTAACCACTAGTATCTCATGGAGTAAGGTTATATTTCTTATGATAAAAAAAATCGAAGTAAAATCCATTTTATATATACATTTCTACTAGGATCAACATACTTTACTTATATACAATATATGTTGTAAATAATAGTATGGTATTTGAAAGTGCTGAAGGTTGTAGAGATTCGAACAAGGCCTAAATAGAAAATAACCATTAGCACTAGCAAATAAAAGGTACATCATAATAATGATTGATGAAGACTAGTAGTTAAGCCCACTACTTGATGCACAAAATTGATGCCATGCTTTGAGTATAGAGAAAAAAGATTAGGATCCTCATAAGTGGGGTGTTAAAAGCTGAGGCTTATCTTATTATCTAGTGAGCAGTGTAGCATAAATGTAGCATAAATGTAGCAAAAGTACATAGCATATTTGGCCCACAAATTGCCACATTAAACCATAAATTTCCCACACAGAACCATCAAACATAGGACATATTGATTGGGATAGTTGAAGAAAGGGTCTTAAATACAATATATTAAAGATAGTGGAGTGGCCATCATAATCTTGCTTTGAGGAAGGGAATAAAAATAGAGGTTGATGCACTGCTCAATATCAATGCTGTTACCACTACTATGTTCTTGGGGCCACCAACTTCAATTAAGAAACAATTAATTTTAATAGTGGGAATCACTTGAGGATGTGGCTCCTTTCTTGGGATTCTCTTCTTCAGTGTTTTCATGATAGTTAAGTCCTTTAACCAAGTTTGAAGTGAACATTAAATGAGAAGATATTTATCGTATTATTAGGTTTAATCGATTTAAACAATTAAATTGTAAGTGAACGGGATGATTTTATATATAATTAATTAATAATTAGCTATACATGTAAAGTTTCATATAATTAATGATTATGTATAACTACATTGATGTAATATGTCTTCATCTTTTTTGAACTAAAGTAAAAGAAAACATTAGACTAGTGTTCCACTTTTTTAAGTAAATCAGTTCACTTTCCAAGTTAATATAATTTAACCAGGTTTAACACTGTCAGACTGTAATTTCTTTGGTTCAAAGCGGTTCAACCCTTCATTTGGTTAAGATTTCAAACAAAAGTCATTTTCAAGTCTGGTCAGAGTTCGGACTGCTCGATCACGTTCGATCCTCATAACACTGTGTTTAACGAGAAAAATATATTTCTTTCTTTCCATATGTTTTTGCATTTTATCTTGAATGTAATATTTATATACTGTCAGTGTAAAAATTTATACACACTCAATATATCATCGATTGTTCATTTATATAACTTTTATTTAAATATCAATAATAATTAAGTATAAATAATAGATAATGCAACAACAATGTAAAAACTTATTGAACTGTCGATATATACATTTTTTATCTTTTCTTTTTGTTTCATATATTTTATATTTTCAAAATTCAATACTCAATTATATTTTTCTAACTATACCATTTATTTATCTTATCATATTTTTACATCCAAATTAGTTCTCAAATATCATTAATTAAAGTATTAATCTTGAGTTCAATGATTTCAATATCATGAATTCTAATACATATTCATTGACGAATAGTTTATGAGAATTTGATATATAATTTATGTTGGAAAATGATTAATGTGATTAATTATGGAAAATAATATGAATATTTTAGTAAAACATCCCAAAATTTTATACCATTTATTTCTTTCTTAATTTTTGTAGATAACATTAAGCATCAATCTTTGAAGATGGAAAGAAGTATTAACCTCGTGCTCTTGTTTTTTCAGTAAAGAAAGACAAATGTAATTTACCAAAACAACTTCTTTCTCTAATCTAAAACTATTGCTATAAATGGCAGACACTAACTGTAAGAAAAGAAAAGAGAATAAGTGCAATTGAGTTTCATAATTTGAGTATTTTGTGTTTTATCCCGTTGAACCAAAATTGGGATTTTTGTTGTCGGATAAATTTTTAGGCAAAAAATCACCAGATCTAACGTATAATTAACTTGCGGTTTGACCTAGTTTGATTTGTTTACATCAAATATTAATTATATGTGGTTTTGGATTAGTTTTTTATATCAAAAATGGTATTACACCTACTTTAAAACTCATATACATGACTAAATTATTATGTTTAATACACTTTAAAGTCACAGATTTACATGTATTTATGTTAATATTGCCACAACTTTGTCACAATATTATCTACATACACTATAAAGAAATAATGTCACAAGTCCACAACTTTATAATAGCACCATGTTAAATGTAAACAAACAAACAACTATAGTATTTAAAAAAAAAAATCTATATCAAAGACCACAATATAATTAAGGTCAAGGTAATGAATAAAGACATTATGTTAGTAAAAAGATTTTCTCATTAAAAGAAAGAAACAATTGGACATACTAGAAAATTAGTATTGATTTCTCCATTCATTGTGATTGTATTATATATATAGTCTGCTTTGAATCGGTTCAGTTCCTACAGTTGGAACCAAAACTAAATCAGACCCATTAAGTTTTAAAAAGTCGATCTAATAACATTCGATTTCAGTTTATGTTAGACAAATTTTTAATTTTATTTTTGGATCAATTTGAATTTGAACACCCCACAAACCGACCCATCTAAGGCCAAAGGTGGGAATTTATGCTCATGACTAAATGACTCAACGCCAAAATAGATCCAAGCATCAAGTCAATGGGAACCCACCTTTACATAAGGAAGCTTTTAGGTTAAGCTAAGGCACCCATATGAGGCACCTAAAGATCATTAGTAGGACGTAATAGAGATGACAATAAAAATCGAACCCGACCTACCCTGTTGCCATTCCTTACATCCGCCCGCTCTATTAAAAGGCTAACCAAAGATAGCTAGCAGGGAAATTATGTCATTTATGATACCCACACCCTTTCCTTCACCTTGTATGAAGCTCACTTCCCTACCCTAAATATTGAGAGGATATAATATGAAGTAACACATTCTATCTCACACTACTACTCTTAATTATTTATTCTCTCCTTATACATATCGTGACTTTAATATTACAGTCTCATTTTAGATACTTATTTTCATTGGTTCAAGGTTAACTCTAGTATAGTTCAAGTCACTCTTTCACCTATATCAAATATTTACAACAAATAAAAAGAAATTATATCTTATTTTTTTATCTTTTACGCACACAATATACACACATCTAAATAGTATATCATAAGATTCTAACATATAGGAAGTTCAAGATTTTTTTTTTATTTTGTTGGTGTTTACACTTTGCCTAACTACATTATCTACATTTTTGTGTTAAAAATTGCAAGTGGAAGTTCACTGTCACTAGGTTCGGAGACAATTTTGAAATGCTCTCATTATTTGTGACCTACTATGGTCTAAATATATGTACTAAGTGATATAATGCATTTTGAAGATAAATCAGTGGTGAATAATGTGTTGACAGTATAAATTAATGCAGTAAATCATAATCCAAGTCCTAAAACCCCACATCCTTGTATTTTGCATACCACTTTATCTAACATAAATACTTGTTCACTTTGTACTAAAGAACTTAACCTTGGTATTCTAAAAAACTTAAGATTGGTGTTTTTTGAACCTTTAAATTGGTGATAGTGACATAAAAGTTCTTACATTTACGTTTCATTTTTGTTCTATCCCTTTCCATGTGAGTGGCTTTAGCAAAATGATCGTGCAAATTTCTGAAAAAATGCATAGAACAAATCAAGGCATCAAATACTAAAACTAATTTCCATAGTTACTTCTTTTTCACCCAAGAAAAAGATTTCTTCCTTTTATCCTTTTTTTCACTCCTCATTTTGTGATTTATTTTATTTTCTTGGTAAATCTTTTCCCTTATCATAAATCTTCTTTGATTTAATTCCCCCCTTGAATCCAAGCAAAACAGCATATACATTAATAATATCATCAGGAGTGTTTATTTTTAATTGTTCTACTAAACTAACAAGACGTTGATATAGTAATATAAAATCTTACTAAATCCCTAATTATATCATTAAAAGTCGACTTTTATGAGTAATACTTGTTAGAACTTGGAAGTCACACACTCAAGATTAATTTCCTATTTATAAGGTTGAGTATAGGAAAAAATTAAACTTTATATTCTAAGGGGAATGAAAATTTTGGCTTTTTGAGAGACACTGTTTGTTTTTGTCCCATCATTTTCTGTGATTCTTTGCATACTTTTTTCTAGCCTCAGTTACCTTTTGTCCAGACACTGTCAGCGCATCTTAGCTTTTGGCGCACATTGTACAAAATAAAAAAGGAAAAAGGAAAAAAGTAAGTAAATTATATAATGGTGGACCATTTTTCCTTTCTAATAATAATGTTATTTTGATTTAATTTCACTCATTTTGTACACAACTAAACCCTGATTTTAACATACACTTCCATTATAAGCATGTGTACATATGCCATGTGTTAGCTTTATAAAAAAAAATTGATGCAATTCATGCTACAATTTATAAATGTAAATATGCAATACTTTTGATGGTAAATGCTTTTAGAGTTGTGTTTTCTTCTTCTAAAAAATAAATTATGCCACAAAAATAAAAAATAAAAAAAATAAATATATACATATATAGCTAAAAATTGATGTAACAATTGATAAACATTTATCACATCAATTATTTAAAAGGAATAAGATGTTGTTATACTGATATAAGACGCAAGTAGATTCTCATATGTACTAAAATGTCAATGTTCGATTCTTGAAAACCAGACTTATTGAAGGGAATATTCATACACTTTAAAAGAGATTAGTTCCTTATCTAAAGATTAGATAATACTATTTATTATACAAAAAAAATCAATTATTTAAGGAGAAAAAATGTATGTGTAAGAGTTTTATACATTCTCATTACATCATCCACCATTCATATTTAATCATTATTGACTTTAAAAAATAATAAAAATGAATAATAAATAATATATTGATTATAGATAAATTCTTATACTGATAGATTACACTCTTATTTAAGTTGGCTAGAGCATGGATGTTATTGTAATCCTTGTGTATCTATATATCCATCTAAGGTGTTATTAGAATAGTAGTTGAGTTTAGAACCATACCCTAAATAAAAAAAATAGTATAAATCTTAACACACATATTAATTGTTTAATGTTAGATATTCAAAATTGTTATAAAGAAAACAATCCCTTGAAAAGAATGCAATATTCTTCATAAATAAAAGTAGAAAAAAACAAATGATAAAATGAGTAAAGTTTGGCAGGGACTTTCTGTGGTTTTGTCGGAGTGGTTGCCAACAAAAAAAGATTCACACCATTTTTAAAATCTGAATAACAAAATCTTCAAAGAATTTCATTATTGTAATAAAAAAGTAAAGAATAAAGCAAAAACACAATTCCATATTCTCTTTTGCAAATCACAAGAACATACTACTATTATCACTTTCCATTTAATTAACATTCCCTTATTTATTTTTTCTTAATCCACTCACTTATATTTTCATTATCATGGCCAAAAGCATAGATAAGTTGTTAACATGTAAATGTTTCAGCTTAATCATAAATATGAAATATGAAGTTAGTGTAAAAAACTCTTATAATATCGATATTTTACACGTTTAAATATAAAGTGTAACTTATACTAAATTCAGTTTTTGTTGGATGAATATTATGATATGTGACAAAAAAAAATCTAAAATCTTGATTTTAAGTTTATTTTTTCAAAAAGGTGTGGTTGTCCCAACTAATAGACTAATTTTTGATTTATGCTTTCTTCATGTGTTTAAGTGTTTAAATACTTTCATCATGTGTTTAAATGCTTTTATTGAAAGTTGTGTCATGGAAAGAACTACATAAAGGATATATTAAGAACATATATATTGCAAAACAGAGAAAACACAAACTCAATATGATATTTAAACGATAAGAATCTCCCTTAATAACTAGTCTTTTAAGTTCGACTTTTTTACTTGTATACTTAACTCGTATCATACTCCTAATCCAATACAGGATGTGGCTGTTAGTAAGTTTATAGTTTATATAGAAAAACAGAACAAACTGAACTCAAAACCTCAGAAACTTCTCTTACTTCATCAACTTACCCTTTCTCCCACTGTTAAATTCTGATTCTTCAATCTCTCTCTATCTTGTCCTTCTCTTCCTTTTTTTCTTTCCATTTTTGAGAATAATAAGTGAGTATAACAGTACTAGTGTTAGGTAGCAAAGTTTGATGTCTGTGCCATTAGAGCAAAACTATGCAGCCTTATCATCAGAGATTCTAACAATGGAAAAAACCTCTGAAACATTTTCTCAAAGAGCTAAAACCACAACATGTAGCAGTGGCTTAAACCTTAAGGCAACTGAACTGAGACTAGGCTTGCCTGGTTCTGAGTCACCAGAGAGAGATGAGAATAATGTTGTTGTGTACCCTTTAGCCATGCACAACAAGTGTTTTGTGTCTGGTGCCAAAAGGGGTTTCTCTGATGCCATTGATAGTGGTTCTGGCAAGTGGGTTCTCTCTGGAAATGGTGGATCTGAAATGGGTTTGGGTAAAGATAGTAACTTGTTTTCTCCTAGGGGTGTTAGTGTTACTGCTGCTAAGGTTCTTGTTGGAGCTGAGTGTAGTAACCAACAAAAAGTATCTGTTTTGAAAGATCAAGTTTCTCATACTTCAAAACCATTGAATGAGAAGAAGCCTCAGATATCTGCTATTGCTGCAAAGTTGATTCTTCTTCCTTTATCCTTATCAGTTTTCTATTCTTGCTTGTAGTGTTGATTTATTTATTGCCATATTATGTTTTACTTGTCAAATTATTTGTCTAATTTTGTTGTTGATGTTGGTTGAATTTTTTGTTATTGTCACCCATTTTATAGTTTTATTATTTATGTGTGTGCATGTTAACAAAATGATGGAAGTTAAAAGAAAATTATAGTGCTAATGTTTTTGCTATGTTATGTTTTTCCCTGATAAATTATTTGTCTACTTGTGTTGTTGGTTCTTGAGTTCTGTGAATTTTTTTTTGTCATGTGGGTGAACATAATATATATGGTGAATGTTCTCCAAAATTTCCTTGGTGAATTTATTTTTTTGTTCTCCAAAATTTACTTGGATTGAACTCCTTCAAGCTATTGTAATTTGTAACAACTCGATTTCCTTGTTGAATGTTCTTTTTTTGTTCTCCCTGATGCCATGTTTTTCTCTTGATTCTGCTATACACCAGGATAAGAACCTGTATTAGTTTAAGACCTTGTATTTTTATATCTCATTTTGTTTCCTATAAAGTTCCCTATTATGTTGTTAATTGCGCCTTCTTATGTGAATCAGGGAACAAGTTGTAGGATGGCCACCAATCTGTTCTTTCCGGAAGAATTCAATGACGACTCAGCCTCAAAAGAATGATGATGATGTAGAAACCAAGTCTGGTTGCCTTTATGTAAAAGTTAGCATGGATGGTGCTCCTTATTTGAGGAAAGTGGATCTCAAAAACTTCGGCACTTACAGGGAACTATCTTCAGCACTGGAAAAGATGTTTAGTTGTTTTACAATCAGTGAGTTTCTTTTTTCTACTTGAAAATTGCAGTAAGTGATTTTGATGAGACATATTAAAGAATTTATCCTGAACAGAACTGGCATACTTTTAAATCTATGTCACGATTAAATCCAGATCCTAAGTCTTTGAATATTACAGGCTCAGGTTAGTCGGTTCCATCAGCTGAGGAAATATATATGAGTGATATGAATAGGTCTATTAGTTCCTTACCAGTGGAACATTCTGTGTTACAAAGATTGCCATAAGCGACCTCTCCCGAAAGTTTAAGTTTTTAGATGAAATTACACAAATAGCCTTATTATGTCCAACATGCTCCACACGCAAGAGACTATCGAGCTTGAAGCGTGGACAACGCACACGATCCCATCTTTACCATGTAATGAAAATCAACTTTGCGCATCAATGATCAAACACTAGACCACATGGTCATAGAGGCTCGTTAACTTGATATCATGTCATGACTCGTGAACTAACTTGGCTTAAAGCTTAAGGTGTAGGGTGAAAGGACACGAGTGACTTTAACATAGATTCTAATGTTTTTATCAACGACGAGTGCAGGTCAATGTGACTCTCATAAGTTGAGTGAAAGTAGATTGATGGATCTACTCCACGGTTCGGAATATGTGCTCACCTATGAAGACAAGGATGGTGATTGGATGCTAGTTGGAGATGTTCCATGGGAGTAAGTGCTTTCTAATACATCATCGTGTTGTGCATTTTCTAGTTTTATTTCTTTGATTAGTATTTAATTCTGAAATGATCTTATTTTTATTGGTTTATTAGGATGTTCATCGACTCTTGCAAGAGATTGAGG
The DNA here is from genome assembly GCF_001865875.1 of Lupinus angustifolius. NCBI lineage: Eukaryota > Viridiplantae > Streptophyta > Magnoliopsida > Fabales > Fabaceae > Lupinus > Lupinus angustifolius. The sequence continues at coordinate 32,606,586 of NC_032014.1, forward strand.
ATAATGAAGAGTTCTGAAGCAATTGGACTAGGTATGGCTAACACTTATTATAACCTCTACTACCGAGTTTTATCAAACTGGGATTATGTTTTCCTATTCGGCTATTGATGTGTTTTCTCAATTCAAGGACTAGATATAAAATAAAGCATAGATTATAACATCATAATTGTTCGAATTATGCTATGTGATAATGTCAAACAACACTTAAAGAGATCAACAGAAGAATTGCGTAAAGGCATTGGATTGCATGCAAGTTTGAGCAAAAAAAAATGTTTAAATCAGAAGATGAATCTGATGATGTAGAAATGAGTAAGGAGTTTTTATGTGTAAAGTATTGTTTATATAGCCATTACATGAGCTATTTATGGAATTGATTATCTCTAACCTTCACCTCTTTCCTCCCGTATGATTATAGTATTACACTATATAGAATTCCATTTTGTCTAAACGATTTCGTAATATCTTATGAAAATAATAGAAATGTATATCATCTTTTGAAGGTCTTTATAAAAATACAAGATGGCGTAATTGATGTTACACATGTTATATTTTTATTGACGAACTATCACAAAACACACCCCTGAAGATTAGTAACTAACTTTTGTCCCGAATACTATCGATAGTTACGGGATACGGGAGACGTCGAAATATTTAGCATCTTATATTCAATCTGATTCTTGCAGCACCAAGAGCCATGGAAAAGAGCAGAAGTCGGAACTAGCACAATGCTGCTGATACAGAAAGATCCATACTCACATTTAAGCACATCATATGATACCAAAAGCAGGGTAGGAGTTGGGGCATCTCTTCCTTGCTTATGTATAATTTTCTACATATGGGATTTGAGAGTCCTAAACGTTTTACTAGGCACAACATATATTGTTGCAAACATTTAAGGTTTTCTTAGATTTGTCTCCTCATCACTTTTCTTAAACAATGTTATTGTTGACTTCATAAGGCTAAAGCTATGTTTGTATGTGAATGTTGTATTTCTTTACTAATATGCTTTATCTCTAAAATTTAATGTGAGTGAGCATTTTAATTTTCATGTCAAGGAAAAGAAATTAATACCATACTTTGCAGTTTGTTGTTTCTTAAAAAAGTTTGGTGTTCCACACTTTTTAGAAACATGTCATATTAATGCTTGTTCAATGAAAGTAGCATAAGTCATTTTGTTCATTCATAAGTTCTTACAACTTTTTTTTGATACAATATTCTTCCATAATTTGTCTCAATTTAATCCTTTCTTAAACCAAGTGTTAATAAAAAAAAAGTTATTGTAAGAGTTTTCTACATATGCTTAAAAAATGGATACTAAGAATACTTAAATCTTCAGAATTTTCAGGAAGAATAACACCAAGTCACCATTGAATTACTCTAATTATACCTGGCATACTATATGCAAAGATTGAAGCTTATCCCATCAACTGTTATAACACAGAATGATAATCTAAATCAGAAACAATGGTTCAAGAATTACTGAAACTTGTGATTCAAAACTTAATGAAACTGGTAATTCAAAAAATGCATCAACTAATTTGTCAAGAAACTATTGTTTCTAAAGAGCTTGTTGTCACATCTGTCTGAGTGGCTTCCTCAATAATTGGATTCACAGTAGATAGATCCTCTTCAGGAGCCAAACTTCCAGGAGCTACCTCTTTTGTTTCCTTCTCGGCAGCATCGTCTATAGCTGCTATTGGGCTAGAGAGATTGCCGATTGAAGCTTTTTCACCATCGACAATGCCTGTCGAGGAATCATCAAATGCACTGGCTTCCGCATGTTCCTCAGAAATATCATCTGCATCAGTATGTTTTACTGAAGAAGGAGCATCATCTACCAAGTTCTCGGTGCTTTCTGGTCCATCTTTCGCATCAGGAACATCCGATACTGTTTCATCTTCCTTGACAGTTCCCTTGGTCACTTCTAAAGTTTCTGCGGTTGAAGATTTTTCAACTGTTTTCTGAATTATCTCCCTCTCATCCAAAAACTCAGCAATATCCTTATTCTTACGAAAAGCCAATAAAAAAGGGTTCGTTGCAACATGAACAACACCTTGGCCAACAACTGAGTCCACTTTCGGAACATCTTCCGCTTTCTTCATAGTCAATGTTGCTTGTCCTCTTGAGATACGCAAAACACGCACACTGACTTCTTGACCGACCTCTAGCGAAGTGTTGCCCATAACATTCCCAAATCCATCATCCGGTTCCTCGGATATAGGTAGAAATCCTTCCTCCCCATCGGGAAGAGAAATAAAGGCACCACTCCTAGTCATATTCTTCACTGTACCTTGCAGGTCCTGCCCTATGACAAATTTTGAGCTTTTCCTCCCACCATCTTTCCTTGGACCTGGTTTTGAAGTGTTCCTCTTCCCAGGTCCACCTTTCTCTGCATTGGTGGATGCCTCTGTACGTTGCTTACCAGTGTCTGCATTTTCACGCATAGATAGAGAAATACGCCGAGTTTCAGTGTTCACTTCAATCAGCTTCACCTTCACTTCTTGTCCGACAGAAACAACCGTCGAAACATCCTTAACATAGTCATCACTCAACATTGAAACATGAACAAGCCCATCTGTGAAAGCTCCAAAATCAATGAAGGCACCAAATGGTTGGATAGATTTAACTTTGCCGGCAAAAGTTGCCCCAGGAATCAAATCCTCATTCTTTACCGGAGGCATGTCACTTCTCCTTGCACTTGCAGGTCTTGAACGGTTGGTTTTAGCTGGAGCAGATTTGGCATCAGACTTCAGAGATGAATCCTCGCTTGTTCCAACATCATCTGAAGGAGTTTCACCAGAAACTTCACCCGCATCAGTGGAACCTGGTTCCTCTACTGCTACTTCAGTTCCTGTGGCTGATATGCTGGTCCTAGATTTTTTATGAAAAGAGAATCTCCTTTCGTTCTTCGGAAACACTCCACTGGCAACAAATGAAGGTAAGAGACATCTCTGAGTTGATGATACAGACTTTACAGAGCTCTTTGATAAACCGAGTGTTGTTAAAGAATTATTCATCCTTGTCGGAAAGGCGATTCCAGGAATAAGTGAAACGTTGCTGACAGAGCATGGAATTACAGGGTTCATGTTGGCTTGAATTGTGAAACTGTTATATTTCAGAATGGCTCATCTGGTGTCATTTTCACATAACATACAGTGAAAAGTAAGTTTCAGATATAAATCACATGATTGGTTTAAAAAGCATAATTTTACTAATAAATTTTACAAATAAATGAATCAAATTATGTAACATGCTCCATATATCAGCATCAATATCTGCACAAGCACATCTAGCATAGCCACATCCTTTTGCTAATCATAACTAAATATTCATCCTCCTTACATTGCAATTCTCCTGACTCAATGAAAAACTATCATGCACGAATTTTACTAAGACAAAGAAAGTCAATGGTAACTAACTTGATTAAAACTGTTTATGGTGATATAATCTTCCTTTTAAACCGTTTATAAAAAAATTGGTTCTTTTTCATCTCATCATTTCATTCATGTATGGTGTTTAGAAGTGCTGTTTATTTTCGAAAAGATCGAAACATAGTTAGACATAAGATATGTGTACATAGTAAAACACCCTTCACTACCACACTTTACACAATAGCTTCTTAATGCCTATTTACTGCCTTCATTCTAATGCCGATTCTATTTGTTCTAAATGTTTCATGAAGTTCCTATAGTGTACAAGTTATATATACTTAGCTAAAACTCTCTATATACAAGATACATATTATTGTTCTTGCTACATGCATATACAATTCCCTAGAAAAGTTTAGCACATTTCAAGAAGAAGGGTTTGGAGCACAATCTCAAATTCTTTCACCTTACTTAAAATCTACATATCTTAGAATTGTTGAATTTCAATATTTGGTTTTGGTAATCCAACAAAATGTAACATAACATGATACTATGAACCACTAAATAAATTTTTAAACCACCCCACAGAAAATGAAATAATCTAAAATGCAAATTAAGCTTACAGAATGAACAAAAAAAGAAGTTTTTAAAGTTGATTTCATGGAAACACCACACTCATACAGATAATTGAGGAGAACATGAAACCCCAAGAGTCATTTTCCAAAATTAATAAATTAAGCTGCAAGAGTGGAATAAAGAATATTTTGAGGAGGTTTTATAACAGTAAAAAGCGAGTCCAAGGTTCAAATAAGCAATTTTAACAGATTACTGGGATAAGTAGAATAGAAAAACAAAAAAGTTCATCATTGTTTGAAGCATAATAGGTACCTCAGAAGCTTCAAAATGCCAAAAATAATGCAGAGGAACACTTTGGTCTTAGAAGTTCGGTAGAATTGTAAAAATGAAGTCTTTATGGGAAAACAGGAAATGGGTCATGAAGATAGAGGGAGAGAAATGAATGGCAAGGCTTTAAATCCTTATCTTGTGTGCTATGTGCACTGTTATTTGTCCTTATCTTGTCTTGTTTACCAAGTTATTTTTATGAATTCGACCCTCATATTTAATTATATGAGTTTGGGAATTAAATTTGAAGGGGAAAAAAGAAAAGAGAATTTCTTTTCTCTTTTAATTTTAAAGGTAAAAATATCATCTCAATATAAATAATAAAGATAAAAATATTATTATATTTTGCCTATTCAATATATAAATGGTTATACATTTCAGTACATGAAAATTGAGGTTGATATTTTATGAGAAATAAGAAAGAAGTGGCTTGTCAAAGCTCATTCACTAAACAGAAACTACCATGTTTCTTTGGCTTAAAACCATTTACTATTTTGGCAAATTACCTTAACCAACCAATGGCCATAAACGTGAAGACTAGCATTGGACAGAAACTTCACCTCTTCTTCTAAGAACAGCAAAAAGAACACACAATATCCTTAAGTGTTTGTGTGTGTTGTCTGGTCATTTTATCAAGTCTTTTCTTTAAGGTTTCCTCATCAAAAAAACAATAATGTCACCTTTGCAAAAGGTTCTTTTGATTCTCACCCTCTTATTCCTAGTTTCTGTAGATGCCAAAAGAAAAAGGTACATAAAATCTCCTAGAGTGGCAGTACCATTCCCTATCTTTGGAGCTTTTGATCAAAAGAACCCTTTTCTAGGGATCAAAAACACAGATTTTGAAACAGATTTCAAAGGGGAATGGGAAGTGATTAATCCTGATTCTGGTGTATCAGCCATGCAAATCACTTTGATGCCTACAAATAAGATTATTGTGTATGATGCCACAGTTTATCGAACTTCTAGGCTGAGATATCCAGAAGGGGTACCTTGTGTTCCATATATAGATCCAAATAGTAAACAACAATTAGAGGATTGTTTTGCACATGCAATGGAATATGATATTGAGACAAATCAAGTTAGACCGCTCAAGGTTTGTGTCATCTTTTTACACAAACAATAGTTTTTCTTTTTCTTTTTGAATAAGTTATGTAATGTTTCCCAATATAAGAAAGAAGATTCAACTTTAAGAAAGGTTGAATGTTATTTTCCCATCCAATTAAGATTTAAGTACATGTTCAGCCATGCAAAAGACACAAAACATTTGATACGACATGATGATGAAAAAATTAAATATGACAAATGTCGTCATCCTCCAAATTATGATGATTAAGGCTTAAAGTGTGAGCTGTTAAAGCCTATTTTCTTCAGCACACACTCATGCGGTTGAATGCCTACTTTCTATAGTGCTTATGAAGCGTTGTTAAATCTAACCCTACATTCTACTTTGCTCACATAAATAGCGTCTTAAAACACGATTGGATGACAATTTTAAGTACTATTGTTTAGCAATTTTGGCGTAGTGATAATATGAATTGTGAAAAGTTGTATGTACTCCTTGTTGTCTCAAAAGAGTAATTAAACACAAGATTTTCCTTATTAGCTGGTCATTGTAGTGTTATTCTTCTTCTTTTGGCATCTCATAAGGGTGCAAGATTGTGATGAAGAATTGATTAAATGCATGCATGAGTCATGACATTAATAAAACCATTTTGTACAGGTTACGGTAGACCCATGGTGTTCATCTGGAGGGCTTGCCCCTGATGGTACCCTTATATCTTCTGGTGGTTGGAATGATGGATCAAAATCACTTAGATACATTCGTGATAGTTGCCCAGATTGTGATTTTAGAGAATCTATTGATGCATTGCAAGAACCAAGATGGTAACGGCTTATCATTGCATCATTCGTCATTCATATTTAATCATAATTGATTCTTCACAAAAAATAATAATCTAAATGAACGATAGATGATGTAGTGATTGTCCGTAAATCTTTATCCTGACATTGTATAAATATTGTATTTATATTCAAAACCATGCATCATTCATTTGTTCTTTTGTATGTCTTAGGTATGGAACTCAACAAATTCTTGCTAATGGAGAGTTCATTATGATAGGAGGCAGAAGAGCTTTTAGCTATGAATTTATACCGAAGGAAGGTCAAAAATCTACAAAAGCCTACTTCTTCCCATTTTTGTATGAGACATCAGACCTTGATGAGAATAATCTTTACCCTTTTACTCACCTTATGCCTGATGAAAATGTTTTTGTGTTCGCCAACAATCGCTCTCTTCTCCTCAACCCTAACACCAACAAGATTGTCCGCACCTTCCCCGTCTTAACCGGCGGCTCGCGCAACTATCCGGCGTCTGGCTCATCCGCTCTCCTCCCTATAAGACTTGACGACGACAAGGCTACTTCCCTTGAAACCATCAAGGTGGTGTTATAAAGTATTATAACCCTAAAGTTCTGCATACCTGTATTATATTTTTTATATTAAGTAATAGAAATCTTATTTTTGTTCTAATAGGTGGAGGTGATAATTTGTGGTGGTAACACTCCTGATGCTTTCATTACAGCTGAGGGTCAGAAAGTTTACCTACCAGCCCTTCAAGATTGTGCCAGAATGGTTATCACTGACCCTAAACCTGTTTGGGACACTGAAGTAATGCCTTCTAGGAGAACCATGGGTGATGCTTTGAACCTTCCTGATGGACAAATCTTGCTCATCAATGGTGCAAAAAAAGGTACAGCTGGATGGTGGGATGCTGAAGAACCAAACCTCGAACCAGCTCTATATAACCCAGATAAGCCGAAAGGTCAAAGGTTTAAGGTTCTAAACCCTAGCGGAATTGCGAGAATGTATCATTCAACCTCAGCATTGCTTCCTAGTGGTAAGATTTGGGTTGCTGGTAGTAACACTCATAACACCTACAGAGATGTGGATAAGTTCCCAACTGAAACTAGGGTTGAAGCATTCTATCCTCCATATCTAGACCCTAATCTTAATAACTACAGACCCCAAATCCTACAAGACTCATCAGATAAGAATTTGAGATACAAAGCAAGATTTGAGATACATTTTTCAGTACCAAGTGGGGGTCAAATAACCAAGAATGATATCAAGATAACTATATATGCTCCACCTTTCACCACTCATGGATTCTCTATGAATCAAAGGCTTGTGGTTCTTAATAGTGGTAATGTTGCTCAAGCTATAAAAGGGATTTATAAGGTTGGTTCAATGGCCCCAAGGTTCCCTGGGGTTGCACCACCGGGGTATTACATACTATTTGTTGTTCATCGTGGTGTACCAAGCCAAGGAATGTGGGTAAACATTCAAAATGCGGCTTAGTCAAGAATAAAGATCAATTGTCTTAAATCGGTGTCTCTAACCCTGTCGCACCCAATAATTAGCTATTTTGAGGAAAATGTTTTTCATACTAATAGTGAAGAGACATCACATGTTGTTGGGAGTATCCATGGATGTATAATGATGATTATACCATACAATATGATGAGAGAGAAATACCATATTTGCAACATATGATATTTCTAGTTACATAGGTTTTTTTAGTAGTTTTCTTTGTACATGTTTTTTTCTTGTATTTTTAATCTTAAAAATGTATAGGACAAGAATGTTGTTCTTGTCACACCCTTGTTTATAATGGAAATGTTAAGTTGTTCTACTTCTTACTGCTAAAGAATTTTGGTCCAATCTTGGAGGAGAAACATTATGCAAGATCATAAATAACATTAAAGATAAAGTAAGAAAAGGAATGAAAGACTCATTTCCCAAACTATACATTAAATCTATACTTTTTTTAAATATTATAACTTATTAACAGTTTATAATCACTTTTGTAGTACTTTCTTAACTAGATTGAAAAATATATACTAATCCCTTACCTTTACTAGATGTGCAATTTTAATCCCTTTTTTTGAAAGAATTTCATCCCTGAGTTTTATAAATTTAGCACCTTTAATTCCTTTGGCCCTCTAAAAGTAACAAAAGTTATGTGACATGGCTATTACTACTTGTACACCTTTTTATATATAATTAATGTTATTTATCATCTTATAATTAAGGAAATAATATATTCAAGTATATGATTGTCCATTCTATCAAATATCACTAGCATGGATCAAATCTTTTGATCTATCTAAGGCATGTTAGAGTTTTCCATTCAAACTTGATGTCGAGGACCAAAACTTAATGTTGGGGACTAAACTCAAAAAATAAATAAATTATATGGATGAATTTTAAAACAACTACTATTTGTAGGGACAAAAACATATTTTAGTAGTTTTTAGAAAAGTCATTGAGTTTTATAATAAGGTAAGAAGGTATGAATGGTTAAAAATTAATATTCATTTGATGTCAATATATATTATTAAATCTTATTAAGTTAATTTCTTTTAAAAATATTTCTATATTATAATTTCCATTTATTGATTATATTGCATATTTATACTATTTTGTTATATGTCACTATAACATTTTTTACCATTAGCAACTGTTGAAAACCGTGGCTAAAAGTCAGAAAATCGTTCTCTTTGTCAAAGGCAATGATTTTTTAACTGTGCTAGTCCGAGGCGTTGCCTTTTGTTTAGGTCATAATTTTTTTATGTTTGGCAACACCTTTTTAAATCCATTGTCTAATATTTAAATAGGCAACGATTTATATTCAATGTTAACAGTAACGGTTAAAAACCACGGTCGAAAAGGAAAGTAGAAAAATGTGGCCGTTGTTTTCATAGGCAACGGTTTTGAAACGTTACCACTTTGTTGTATAAAGATAATGTTTAAAAACCATGGTCATTTATGACCATTGTGTATATAGACAACAACTTTGAAACTGTTCATATTGTCTATGTATACAAGAAAACCGATGTCTTTGGTCTTGTGTCCATTTTGGAAATAGATAATTGTTGTATTTGCTATATACAATCTTTAACCATTGCCATGATGCACTTTCAATATAAAATGCACTTGCACTATAAAATGCTGCTGCAATTTGATGATGATAATCAAGAGATATAGAGAATCTAAATATGTAATGTGTTTTCTTAAGGGGCTCAATGACCACTATGACAGTAAAGACACAAATTCTCCAAATGGAGCCACTACCATCTATGAATAAAGTGTTTTCTATGGTTCTGCAATAGGAGAGACAACATGATGGAATGCCCTATAGAGACAGCGAGAACACTATTAGTTCCATTAATTTAAGTCAATCTTGGAGAAACCAAGGAAATAAAAATCCAGACAGAGGTAATTTTGGCTACAATAACAAAATGACAAAGGCATACCAAGGAAATACTTGGACATGAATTATTGGGAAGGCACCGGCCTCAAGCAACAACAATAAAATGTGTAGCTTTTGTGGAAAAGAAACCTATTATTTTAAACATGGTTTCCCCCCAACTTCAAATTTAAGTCAAAACAAGAAAATGGCTCCATCAACGGCATGTTTGCAGACCAAGAAGTGAAATAAAGAAGGACTACATGAGGACTTGTAGAGAAGAACTACAATGAACAAGAACAACCACTTCAAATAGACAGTACCTATGAGTACATGATCAATCAGATCAACCATGAACTTACTAGTGATGATCAACCTGGAAACACCACTGAATTTATTATGCCTAACTTCTATGACCAACTCGGAGTCATCCATCAAAAATCTTGTCTAGAAACACCACAACAAAACTCTATTGTAGAAAGAAAGCATAGACATATTCTAAACACAACAAGATTCTTCATCTTCTAAATTGGCTTACCTAACTCTTTTTGGGGGTATGCAATCAAGCATTCTGTTCATCTGATTAACAGATTGCCTACTCATATTCTGCATTTGCAGTCCTCTCATGAAGCCTTGCTTGGAAAGCAACCTAACCTAACCTTACCTATCTTAGAGTCTTTGGGTGCCTTGCTTATGCTTCCACCCTTGTGAATCATAGAAGCAAAGTAGACCCAAGAGCACAAAAATGCATCTTTCTTGGCTATAAAGTAGGGTCAAAAGGATTTATATTATATGCAATCTCATCCAGAAACATTTTTATTTCCAGAAATGTAATGATTCATGAGCATATTTTCCTTTGCAAAAATGTTCAAACCATAAGTCCACCTCATCCTACCATACATGACAACACTATTCCTCTACTCTTGACAGAACCTGACTCATCCCAACAAATTATTCATAATCCTACAACTACACCACACATTCCCATAGCTACACTTGTCCAACCTATTCCATCCACCACTATCATCCATGCTAATCCCATTCCTATTAGAAGGCCACATAGAGCTTTTCACCCACCTAACTATCTCAAATACTATCATTGTGCACTCCTGACTGCTACACCAACCACCACACCCACCAACATTAAACATACCCTTCATATTGTCTTGTCCTATAACTCCCTTTCACCTACACACCTACACCATACTCTTTCTGTCACCACTGCTATTGAACCAAAAACTTATAATCAAGCTGCCAAATCCCCTAAATGGGTTCAGGTAATATTGATTTAAAGTATGAATACACACACCAATTCAATTACAAGCACATAGGACACTTCTTTTTTGAAATCTAGGACCCCTAAATCTTTGGTTTGACTCTACCCTTCGCCTGAGAAAACCTTTCTCATGAAACAACCTTAGCCAAGATTCTTGTCCTCAAATCAAGACCTCTCAGTCTTGGTGAAGAACCTCAATCTCTATGGTGATATGACACCAAGAGATTAATCCAAAATACACGAAAAAAGATTAAACAGTAAGGTATACTAAGCACAATAATGCTTGGAATATAACAAGAAAAGATATAAAGACTAACTCATTCACTAGTCACTCAAGCCATCAAGAATCATGTGAGTTAATCAAACAGAAATCAAATAATCTCTCTGTCAATCTATATAATGCATGAACATGTGAGCAAGATAAAAATGAGCATATGTAAAACAGTATGCAAGAATTCAGAACTCAATTCAGCATAAAAACTCTCTTATCACACATGCAACTTTCTTGCAAAAACAGTAAACAAAATATAAAATGCTCTCTAAAATCAGCCCTATACAATATAATGCAATGCTACGGTTTTCTGAAAGTTGCCTCTTATTTATAGCAAGTAGTTTTGGTAGCTAGATTCATTGCAAACATTTAAACGATTAAAACAGAAATTAGTTATAACAAATAACAGACCTGTTAATCGATTAATGCTACCCGTTAATCGATTAACCGTGCAACAGAATGACACAGAAAACAATTGTAACAGAAAGCACTGATTTAACAGAAAAGCACTTGAATTAATCGATTAAGTCACCACGTTAATCGATTAATTGGCACATTAAAGTACTTGTTTCAAAAGGTAAACTTCTCGCACTTTATGCACAACATATATACATGTTCTAGCAATTATATTATGCTTAATATGCACATATAACATGTATGATTAATGCATGAACATACAATTAACTAGATGATATGTCTCAAGGATCTGATATGACAATTAAGATGGCTTGAGAGACTAGCACCTAGGTTTACCTAATCTATACCCACTTATTACGGCACGCATCCCAAACTACTTAGAATATTGACTCAAATTATATCCTAGTCTAGATATGACCAAATGAGTATAAGACATGTTGATTATTGAGCCATATTCAAGCTTTAATAGAACATTGTCTTCATCAAAACATAGGCAAAAAATTGTTAGTGCTATCCTTGACACTTTGCACTTTCAGTTACTAATTGGTACTTATAACTGGTTTGGTGCAAGTAATAACAAGAACCTTGAGTTCAATATATAACATTTGTTACTTTGCTCCATTGCAATATTAGGCAATGTAAGACTAATATAATAAAATATTTCAAACATCTTCGATAATCTCTATCTTGATTGAAATAAACGAATATCTCGTTTTTTATGAAATTTACGCAAAAATCTCAACCTTAGCGAATATCACACTCTACTTTGTGCAATTCCTAATTCTCTTTAACAACTCTTCCACATAAGAGTCTTCTCCCATTCAACATAAGTATTCAATCTTATCAAAAACCCAACTCTCCAAACTTGTAGTGCAACTTCACATACCGTCATCTAATAGAACACGTCATATAACTCTCGGTTACTAGGATGCCTTTCTATATTATGGAACGTCTACACCAAAGTTCACTAACAATCACCCTCTTCAATAGTCAGTCAAACTGAATCTTGGAGCTTCCTTAGAGATTCTCAACCGATATCACCATTATCTACTTGAACGATCATATATTAAAAGAACTTTCATACTTTACCATAAGGAATATATTCATATCATACACCTTACATCAGTGACAACCAATGCTCACGTCACACTCTTGCATCTAAACCAATATCAATTTCACACCCTTCATCTCTATCAATACATGTTTTACCAGTATAGTGATAACCAGACCGGGCCGTCCGATCGGTTCGACCGGACTTGAAAACGACTCTGGTTTGTAGTCTTAACCGAATGTGGGGTTGAACCGCTTTGAACTGGAGAAATTCCCTTCCAACTGTGTTAAACCGGTTGAACCGGAATAACCCGAGAAGTGAATCGGATGGTTCACTTAAAATTTTAAAAGATATAAATTTCTCTAATGTTTTGTTTTACTTCGGTCCAGAAAAGATGGAAAGATATTATTTCAAGATAATCATACATAATCATTAATTGTATAAAATTTTGTATTTATATATAACTATATATTTAGAGATAAAAATGATAAAATATATAAAATCATCTGGTCCAACCAGACTGTTTAACTATTTAAATCAATTAAACCTAATATGAGACCTCTTTCAGTTTGATATACGACTCGGGTTTCACAATATTGTGTGTTACACCTTGCATCTAAGTCAATATCTGCATTACACCCTACATCAAAGTCGTTCAACACTCTTGTTGATCTGGTAACAATTAATATCATTCACCATGACGCCGTGGACACAGCATAAGGATATTCAACTTCTCATCTTAAATGAGACCATCCTCTCCAACATTTAGAAAGATATTGTCACAACTTGTCTCACAACCTCACTCAACACATGAGTCTCTATCTTCACCTTGATCTCAATCCAATAAATGGGGTTTTGGGGTTTTGGATCCAATACAATTGTAGTCCCCATCATGGTTCTGTCATGTATCCTTCTCCTTAAACTCATCTAGTTTATTCTCATGTAGTGCCTTTGGTAGAGTTTGTCTAGCCAATACGTCTTTCGCCCTCCTTTGCCATAATATGGCTTATGGGCTAAGAGTCATATAGTGATTGACTCTAATACTAGTTGTTGTGCATGGAAGCAATCGTTGTGCAGTGTTAACCACAATCAATCGTATGAAGGGCAAGAATAAATATAATAAAAGAGAAGATAACAAAAAAATTGTTAACATGATTTTGTCAATTTGTGTCTACAATCACCGAAAGTGCTAAGAACAATGATTACAAGTTCTAGCATACCCATAATGTGTTTCTAATCGATACTTATTATAATTGATACGATGTAACTAATACAAGAGATTTAAATCTAATATATACCATTAATTATTTTACTTCATTTTAATACTAAACTAATATAATAGGGTACTTTTTAGGACTTGAAGGTTATGAATTTCGTTGGTGGCTCTTCTTTTAATTTAGATGTGGAATTGCAAGTACAAACTGAGCAGGTTAAACAAAAAAGAAAGTGTTGTTAATTTTCCTTGATAACTTTATTTTATAATTTTCCTTGATAAGACTTGCACGTTCCTACAATATAAAAATAGTCATATTTCTTAAGGTAAGTTAATCACTGAACACTAGTTCTTTGATTGTTCATGCCTCCACGGAACTCCTGCTACTATTGACTACTCTTATGCACGACACTATCTTCTCCGCGTTACAGCTATGTCATGACATTAACCTTATTTTCTTTCATGCCCTACACCATTTTCCCCACGTATACATCACTTATCATAAATAACAAAAATGATAGAGACACTATTTTTATCAATATTGTATTAATAAAGTATGTAAATGGCGTTATCGGTATAAAAATTTATATGTCATTTATTCATCTTACTTTTTATTGGATTTATTCAAGTTTGAAGTCTCACATTAGATATGCGAGGAGAAGCAAAAAAGTTTATAAGTAGAGAATGCTCATAAAATTGAAGTTTTAAAGTTTTTGTTCAAGACTTGGTGTCTCACTCGTGGTCCTCACTCTTCCCATACCGTGATAGTTTGAGGGTCTCTGGTTATAGTATGGTCCAACATTTTTTGTTTATTTTGGAGAGTCAATGATAACTAAATATAAATGATAGATGAGATAGCAACGATGTATAAAATCATATATATACATTTTTTAATATAACTTGTTTGTTGACTCTTTGTTTGTATTTCGTCAAAGAACCAAAACAAATGAATAAATAGTTGAAGAAAAACAAAACCGCAACAAACTATAATTACTTGTTATAAGAGGATAAGGATCTTCTGTTTCAAAAAGAGATTGTCCTCATGTCCCTAACCGATAATATTTCTCAAAATAATATAAAATATTAATTTATGTTTTTATAAAAAAAAAATCACAATCAAGTGACACATTTTGATTAATTTAGTACAACACTAATAAATACAAGGGATCTGTATGAGTTATTTGAAATATGGTGATGAGAAAGAAAGACATATTAAATGCTGTCATTATTCTAATTCTTGTAATCTAGGAGCTAAATATTTTAACATTAGATACAAATTTCTTTAGGCTCTCAATTTTAAGAACCAGTTTCATGATGATGTCAAATGCTATGAAAAGGTCAATGCACTAGGAAACCAATTAAAATTTTAAATCATATAAAAAAAATTCAACTTTAGAATGTCACATTATATTGCTGCTATATAAAGACATCAAGAACCAAGAGGTAAAACATCCAAGTTTTCCATTCCATACAACATCAAACACAAGCAGAAGTTGTTCATAGTTGTTAACATGGCAAATTTTGAAAAAATGTTGGTAGCATTTTTCATCTTTGCAATTGCACCTAGCATTGTCCTAGTTGATGCTACCTTTTCTGATAGCATGTACCTCACATGGGGTCTTCAACATGCATCACTTCAGGCTGATAATCTCTCTCTTGTGTTGGATCAAAACTCAGGTACAACATCTATATTCTTTAACATGCATGTATTGATATATATGTTCATGTACTAGTAGTTTTGGACAAGATTTATAACTAATCTAAACAATGTATTAGTTCACTACACCAGAATTCGCATTTAACAACTTACATATGGTATTGCCTTTATATTTCAGGATCCGCAGCGCAAACAAAGATACCATACCTATTCGGAAGTTTCGAATCACGAATCAAGCTAGTACCTGGTAATTCTGCAGGAACAGTCACAGCCTACTATGTAAGTTCCATGCATAACAATTAACATTATATTAGAGTACATTTTTTTCATTAATAACTTTATATGAGTATATAAGTATATAAAATGACACCATATATAAGGGAATTTGCTAATGTTTCAATACACAAAATGTGTATGCAGCTATCCTCCACAGGGAACAAACATGATGAGATAGATTTTGAGTTCTTAGGCAACATTTCAGGACAACCATACATTATTCATACAAACGTTTTTACTCAAGGAAATGGAAGTAGAGAGCAACAATTTTACCCCTGGTTTGATCCAACTGCTGATTTTCACAATTACACCATCCATTGGAACCCCACTGAAATTGTGTAAGTTCATAAAACTATTATTCTCAACCACCACAAAATCATTCATTTTTCATTCTTCCATAACAAAGAATCATACCATGGTAATTGCCATATGGTTAAAAATATTTGATTTTTCTATTACCTACCTAAAAAGTCGTTATACATGTAATTAAACTTTACAATGACGACAATGTATGAAAATTAAACTCTATTATTTTCACATCAGGTGGTATGTCGATAGCATTCCAATCCGAGTTTTCCGTAATTACCAAAGTGCCGGCATTGCTTACCCTAACCAACAAGGAATGAGTCTTTATACAAGCTTGTGGAATGCTGATGGTTGGGCAACTAGAGGTGGATTAGTTAAGATCAATTGGAGTGGTGCACCATTCATAGCCAGATATAATCAATTTAGAGCAAGGGCTTGCCCATTTAATGGACCAGCTAGCATTAACCAATGTGCTGCCAATATCCCTTCAAATTGGTGGACTTCTCCTTTGTACAAGCAACTAGGGTATGCCTCATTGGGACAGTTGAATTGGGTTAGAAGCAATTACATGATCTATGATTATTGTAAAGATACCAAAAGGTTCAATGGACAATTGCCTCCTGAATGTTATAAGCAACAATTCTAGATATAAGGATGGCAAGCAAACTGAATCGGATAAGGATCCTCTCCGGTCGTGGAAAATAGGAGAGTCGTGTTGAACGAATCCCAACCTTACATTTATCTCAACATATGTTTGTTTTATATAGATGTAAGGTTCAGATTCGATCCTGTTTTCCAACAACACGAGAAGAATTCGATTTAAAAGTGAGAAATTTTTTTTTTTGTTCTTTATATTGATTTTGTCACACATTTGTTGGTCTTTCAGTCATTTTGTGATTTCATTCTTGCTTATAAGAACTGAATAATACTGTTTGTGTATTGCCATTAAATTATTTTAATATCCATTCCTTATCCTTGTGTTCTTAACTTTTTACCAATGTTGGCTGTTATATATATATATATGAATAAAATATTCTATCTAGATAAGTTATCTTTTATATATTGACTAAAATTATGACATGTATAATATTTTTTTAATTTTTAGAAATATTTTTGTAGAATATGTTTAAATAGAACACATATCATGATTTTAGTGGCTACATGAAATACTTTATTCTCTATATATATTCTTCTCTCTCACCCAACTTTCAAAGAGGATGTCACTTTCCAAGGTCATACATTCCCTTCTCCTACAAACAAACCTTAAGGTATTGATCTTCTCATTAGCATACTAATAATGTTAGATAGAAATGATGTTTAGAAAATTAGTCTAAATATTTTAACTTATGAGTTATATCATTCAGATATTAGAAGGTTGAGTAGCAATTTTATAACATTTCTCAATTTTGTTTCTAGTATCTACTATTTAGTTTCAATATATAAAAAACTCTTTTAATAAAATCTTAACTTAAGACCATAATTATTGTCGGATGACTAAATATCACTCAAGTGGTCCATGTGCATACAATCATTCTTTGATAAAAGATCTATGTATCGATATTATATGAGTTTTATATATTGTCACTATATAATCTACCATTCGTAACTAATTATCATTAATATTTCAAAAAATATATAAATAAATAGTTAATAATATATCCATTATGTGTAAATCTTTATATTGATAATACATAAATATTACATTTTAATTTTTGTATACTTTTTGTAACCACCCAATTTGATATTGTACTAATCAATTTGCCCCTTATTAACAAACTATCAAACTGAATTCAAATTAAGCACTATTCAACCAAGTCCCAACTAATCACACACTCAACCTCAAACACTGTGTGCGATACTTCATTTGATGGGTTAAAGAACATATATTTAAGTTTAAAATTTAATAATAAAATATATTTTTGAGACAGAAATGCTCAAACAAATTACACTTTCAATCGTACGGCCCAAACTGAAAAACAGTCTCAAATAGCCTAAGTTCACCCAAGTCCCAACTAATCACACACTCAACCTCAAACACCTTAAATGTATTATTCTATATGATACTTCATTTTATGGATTGAAAAATATATATTTAAGTTTAAAATTTAATAATAAAATATTTTTTAATTAATCAGACAAAGTGATACATTTTTTGAGACAGAAGTGCTTAGACAAATTACACTTTCAATCCTACTGCCCAAACCGAAAAACAGTGAACCCTTCAATGAATTAGGACCGTCCGATCGATTCTCTAACCACTTACCATCCAATCGAAGAACATCGAAATCCAACCGTTGAATATTCACACAGAATTGAATTTTCAAAAAAACTTAGAATAAAGAGGGAGTGAATGTCTCACTCTTCTTCTTCTTCCTCAAATCGCACTTTCTTCTTTTTTTTCTTCTATTTTTCTAGGACCTTCTTGTTGCATTCTCATTCTCTATTTTCACCGTGTTATGATAGAAGTTTCTAGAACCTTCGAATTCTGTGGAATGTTCTCTGAACTCGGTGTTTGTATTCTGAGCTTCGCAAATCATAATATCTGTGTTGTGTTTGCATTTTAGGGTTTTGGAGAAGAGATTCAATGAGTTTGAGGGGGTTTTTTTTGGTGAAATTGTTGCGGTTGTTTTTTCCCCGTGAATAATCAAAATCGTGTGTGAAGTGGATTCTTCAAATAAATTTGAAGGAGAAAGCGGGACTTGGAATTCACATCGAATTTGAAGTGAATTGTTTTAAAGGAGAAAGAGAAAGTTGGATTTTTTGTTTTTCAAATTCGGTTCTTCCAATTTGCCATTTTTGAATTTTGTCTCTGATGGAAGAGAGTGAGGAGGGTGATTGCACTTCAAATAATGTGATTCCATCTGAAGTTGTTGCTTCAGAGGCAGCAACGACGCCGTTGGATGTTCCGGCCAAGAAGCTGGCAAGGCAGCTTGATTTCACAGCCTCCCAATCGCAACCGCAGCTGCAGTCTTTGATGCTGCAACCGGTGGATGTGATGCCAGTGCTGCGGCCGCTACCTCATCCTTCTGTGAGGGTTGGGTGAGTTGTTGAAAATTTGTGACTGTAGTTATTCAATTGAAATGATTTATTGCGTGCTTGTAGATTTGAATTTTTAATTTATGAAGTGATTGTCATGATCGTGTACTGAATGGAGAATTGGAGATACTTCATTTTCTATGCAAAAGTTAGACTTTTTAGATTGTTGGAAGTTCGTGTGAAGTTCCCCTTTTCCTTTTCTTGCTTTTAATTATTTTTGTTAATATATATGGCTTTATCCTAATAAATAATAATCATGGTTTTGTGTGGAAGATTTGATTTTTTTATGTGTGATATTAGAGTGCATGTGCAATGTATTGATTTGCAACCAATGCTTTGGTATGAGTGACAAGGAGCTCGGTTCCCTTTTAAACAAGGTCTTGGGTTTGAGTCTTTGTGAATGGAAAACATAGGCTCTGAGAATATTTGCTCTTTTAAATGGTTTTTCCTGAATCAACTCAAGTTAGTTGAGGTCCAAGGTCTTGGACAAAAGATGCATTGGTTTGCAATTAATGATTTTTCCATGCACATCATTATTTCTGTTTCCTTTTGGCTTCCACTCTGATGAACATGTTTGTTATTGGCTTATTCAGTCTGCTGTAATATTGCCTTCATGTGGGATAAAGATGCGGGAGTTCTAAAATGATTTTTTCGAGGCTTACATTAGTTAGAAACTTTACTATTGAAAGTTTTCTTGCAAAGACAAGTAAAAAGATTGTTTATGGTAATTTCCATTCTGGGTTGAGCTTTCAGTGGTTGGGATATGTTCATGTATTGTAGGGTGAGGATTCTTAATTTGCTCTTGCATTCTGATTAACTTAGTAGCTTTTAAATTGTATTTACTTTTGAAACTAAACTATTTGTCAATTAAATTGCTATTTTAACCGTATTTACTTTTTGGAGCAAGGATTATTATGCATACTGTTTACTTCACTCTATGTTGTACCGTTATATAATTGCAAGATCAGACTTCCCTTTTTTGTTACTAGTTTATACTTTATACTACGCTCACATCACTAACATTTTCCCTTTCTTGTACATCAAGCTATGTCTGGCTTTTTTACACAAAATTTTGTCATATGATCTGAATGATCATCACTGTATTCTTTATATTTTTTAACAATTCTAATGCTTATAGAATTTCATAAGTCACTGCTTGAAGTAAAGCAGACATTTCATAAGTCACTGCTGATAGGACAATTCTTTATATTTTTTATTGATAATTAATGATACACTATAACTTTGTAAAGTGATATTGAGTATGTTTATGTTTTGACAAACTTGAGTTTATGGATCTGCACACAAATTAACCATACAAAAAAATCCACTTTGACTGTATGGCATCTTGCAATTGTCTTCGTGCAGAAGCTCAAGCTACATTATGGTCTTCAGCTAACAACTTTCTTTTTCTTTTCCAGGAAACCAGATTCTCCAAAATCAAGATCGAGACCTAACTTCGAAGTGAAAGACATTACTCCTAAGAAAAAAAAGCAGTGCAATTGTAAACACTCTAAATGCTTAAAGCTGTAAGCAAAAATCTCTCACTCTCTGCATGTGCATGTTTCCATGAACAAGTGTTGTAGATGTATTAGTTTAGCACATATGTGTGTGCACATTTGTTCTCACATTTGCAACCATGAAATGTAAAACTGTTTCCCCAGTAGCCTTCTTTGATTTCATACTATATGGTCTTATTGCTCTTCATAATATACTACTAACATGTTTTAGGGATGACTTCCATTTTTAAGGGATTAACTTTCGGGTACAAATGCTTCTGAAATTGTAAGGAAAATGGAAATAGTTTGGAAGATGAGATAACTCTATTGACCAGGAAACAAATTAGAAAGTCTTTTCATTCTGGCTCCATCACCATTCTCCTTATTATATTTTTAGTGAGCAGTTTTAAGATAGTCATTGGTTCCTATGACCAAAGTTTGCTCAGTTTTATCTAAATTAGGGGAGTGCAAAAATTTATTTTTCTCCGAACCAGATTTAAATGGGAATCCTTTGAAAATATTTTACTCTGGGTTATAGTTTTCCTTAAGCAAAGGTCATTGTCTCCAACTTATTTGCTGCTATATGAAGCTAACTTCCAAAATATCTTGAGCAGATATTGTGAATGTTTTGCATCTGGAATATATTGTGATGGTTGCAACTGCATAAATTGTTTTAACAATGTTGAAAATGAAGCTGCTAGACGAGAAGCTGTTGAAGCTACTTTAGAGCGCAATCCAAATGCATTTAGGCCAAAAGTTGCGAGCAGCCCTCATGGGATACATGATACAAGGGTATGTAGATCAAAAAATTTGTGACAGGTTGTTATATATCGTCTTTTATTTTGTCGGTGATGAGAATGGTTTAAGACATAATGCCTATATTGATTAAAAGTAGTTTTAGTTTGTTTATCTGTTGGGGCATATCAAGTTTGTTTCATTGTAAGTTCTGTGCCGATGATGCAAGATTTGGTCCTATTATTTTTTCTCAGTTAATTGTGGGACTTCATGCATAAGTAAAGTGATGTTTTCAGTATTAATTGGTGGCCACTTTTTTCCATATGATTTTGTCTCCACAATTAAGAACTGCCTATTCAGTTAAGTGCTTCATTCAATACTCACGCATTTAGGCCGTTTTTCTTACAACTGATTTTTCTTCTTCTAGAAACAAGGTTGTTCTTTTTGAAATTTGATCACTATTCCTTTTGTGAATGTTCTAACTTCTAAAATAATTTTCTTGTTGATGCAACCAACTTTTTTTTTTAGAGTCTTACATGTGCTTTTATTTATCAACTTAAGGATAGATAGCTAGTATAAATGCTAAATTTTAATTAGAAGCAACTCAGATAAGTAATCTCTTGCCTATGCAATAATAAATGTTTTCCTAAGTAGTTGTTCCTTGCATGGTATAAAATCCTGGAAGGACAGGAGATTGTTATTAGAATATCTGGGAAGCACATTTGTAAAATTGTATGTGCTCTATATTAATGAGAAGCAGAAGTTTCTGGATTTGGTAATATTCCCTGCAAAAATGTCTGGCCTTCTATTGTTGACTTCCTGAATTTGTAAATAAATGTAGGAGGCTGGGGAAGTTTTAATATTAGGAAAGCATAATAAGGGTTGCCATTGCAAAAAATCTGGGTGCCTCAAGAAGTACTGTGAATGCTTCCAAGCCAACGTTCTTTGTTCTGAAAATTGTAAATGCATTGACTGCAAGAATTTCGAAGGAAGTGAAGAGAGACAGGCTTTGTTTCATGGTGATCAAAATAAAAACATGGCATATATTCAGCAGTCAGCAAATGCTGCTGCCATAACAGAAGCTATTGGTCCTTCTGGTTATTCATCGCCTCCAGGATCCGTCAAGAAAAGAAGACGTCAGGGACCCTTCGTTGGACCAACAACCAAGGATCCATCCATTAGCCAGTTGGGACAACAGGTAAAACTTGCTCATAAGCCATAGCATGATTTATTTAGAGCTGGGTAATTACTGGAATCAGAAAAATGAAGAACAGTTATCCCAGTTAACATAGCAATTAATTCATAGTCACGTAACAAGTTTCCTGTTAGGAGTTGGCATTATTATGCTTTGTTAAAAAGTTCATTTGACTTTGAATTAAGTGTTTACTGAATTTAAATTAGCTCTCTATGGTTTGGTCCTATGTATCAACTTTGTAATTTTATATTGGCAACAGATTGACAAATTAAGTCTGAGGCTGAATTTCTGTTTTAATATTTAATACCATCATGACTTAATAACTAGTCTAGTAGCTCCACTGTAAACTAGGTCGTTCACATTGGTAGCTGCAGTTTTCTACTTTATATTAAATGATAGCATGAGCATTTTCACGGCTTGGCTTATACACTTTCTGACTATCATCATGATCCATTTTTTTATTTTCACTAGGTAAACCATGTCAGGGGTCCAGTACCTAGCTCATCCTTGTCTTCTATCCAAAGAGCTCATGTTGGAACCGCAATGTTAGGTCCTTCAAAATTTATGTACAGGTAATGTTTGTTATATACATGAAATGAAATAAAGTTCATTACATTTTGTTACTGACTTGATTATTGTTGAAGATCTCCTTTAGCAGACATCATACAACAACAGCACCTGAAGGAGCTTTGCTCAGCTCTGGTGCTAGTATCTGGGCAAGCTGCAAAGCTGGTTACAGGTACACCGACAGCATAAATCGCCAATCATAAATTGTGTTTTTGGTTTCTGAAGATTCATTATGTTTTTTTATTCTTTTCCTTTTATGAATGTACTGGTATTAACCTAGAAAGTTTTTTCTCTGTTTCCCTAACTTTTCTGCTTTTCTTGTTTTCCCAAACAGGCCCAAAATTTGAGTAATTCCATTTAATGAGTGTGCATTATAAATAGTCCAATCTTCACTTGATGTTTATAATTATGTGCAAAGTGATTTCTGCCTTGTTAATGTACAATGATTAATTTTCTCATACCAGTTTTGTTGTAAATATGATCAGATCATAAAATTTCAATGGAGAGGCATACAGAAGATCAAATAGAAACTTCCCTTACTTCTTCCACTCAAGAGCAGTTACCAAGTCAAATGGATGGTGAAGTTGGAAAAACTTCGGCTGATGATTGTTTGAGTGCAAACAAAACAGATAAAATCAGCCCAGATAATTCCAGTTCAGATGGCACTGATATCTCGAAAGGGAGGCCAATGTCTCCTGGGACGTTAGCTTTGATGTGCGATGAGCAAGATACAATGTCCATGACAGCTGCTTCCCCTGTTGGGTCAATGTCCCATGCCTGCAGCACATCTTCGCAATTTCCCTATGGTCAAGGAATGACATTGGTCTATGCTGAGCAAGAAAGAACCGTATTAACAAAGTTCAGAGATTTTCTCAATGGGGTTATCAATATGGGAGAAATAAATGGCAAGTTAATTTTTTCCTCTAGTTTACATATGGAAACATTCATATTAGCATTGTTGAATGTTGGGGCTTTGTCAAAAAGACTCAACTTTCCATTTTGTCATTTATTTGCCTTAGCTTTCAACATCTAAAATGCTTCTTTTTCTTTCTATTGGTTTATGTCTTTGTTACCATCCCCACACATGAATTTTCAATTGCCATTGATTCCTTATCAAGAATTTGAGCTTAAACAACATATACCAAAACTATCTATTTCCCACAAACACGGTAGCTATTAAGAGTTTAAGACTTCGTGAAAGTTTAGGGTCTTAATTGCCAAAGTTAATAAGTTAAAAGTTGAAGTGATGGTAGTTCTGATCTTTTTTATTTGATGGAAGTTTAGGGTGTTGATTGCCAATGTTCTAATCTTTTTTATTAACTGCTAAAATGGATGGATGAGCTGTATGGAGCATGGTCTAAAGATAGTTTCACACTGAAAGAAAATAAATGATTTTCTCATTTAAGAAAGTGTAGATAGCCAGCAGACGTTAAATTGCTAATGCATTGTCTGGCATGCCTTGCTTGTCTATATCATTTCAATTGGTTCTGGAATTTGTGATTGCCATAGTCCGAAATGTTATTAAAATTTCTCTGTTGGGAAGTTCTTTTTCCGGTGGAAAATGTATTATTGTATAGCTATATCACATTTATTTTGTGCTTTATCTAATTTATAATTTATATTCCCAATTTCAGAGACAAAGTGTTCTTCATTTGCCATAAGTGAATCAGAGAGTCAAAAAGACTCAATCAACAATAGCACTAGAATTGCCAGTACTGAGACAGTGCATCAGCAGCGAGCCGGATGCAATGGTGTTGACAAAGCTGTTCCACATGTGGCCGCAACTTCAGCATCTATTATCCCTGGTAATATTAAGGCTTAGTGAAAATTAAGTCAATAAGCTAAAACAATTAGAGTCTTATTTTTCTGCTTTTCTTTGCATCCAAAAATTTGCTGTCTCTTTTTACTATATGGAGCACCAGTTGTTTTCCTTATCAGTATTACCAGTCTCTGTTCAGCTCCCATCAAACAATGTCTCATGTATTTTGTGCCTACTTTATTATTAAAAATGTACAATTTCTATTTTATCTCAATTTCAGAAATGAAGAATTCTTCATTTGGTAGAAGTGAATTAGAGAGTCAAAAGGACCCACTCATAGTGGTGAATGGGGAGACACTCACTCATAATGGTGATAACAAAGCTATTGTTCCACCTGTGGCCGCAACTTCACCATCTATGATTGATGACCTGAAGTTCAAAACTAAGAAGGATGTGCAGAGATAAGAATCATAAGATATAAAAAAAACATAAATAGAAGGTTTTTAAGCTATGCTAGAACTTCAATTTAATTTAAAAACATTGTAGTTCTTCATTTTCTTCCCTTCTCTGATGAAGGGGCTTTCAAGCATATTGGCTTCACCATTAATCCATCTAGGCTCAATTTTTCTTGTATGGATTTTCTTGTTCTATGGTAATTATATATACCCATATAAATTAATGTTTGGGATTGCGAAGCTTTCAAATTGTTGAGTTGTAATTTCATCAACAGCTTCATTGCTTGTAATAATTTATATAAAATCTATTCCTTTTTTAGTCAGGAAATTTTCCTTATTTCCTTTATCTTTTGGTTTTGTTAATTAATATATTCTTATGAATTGCAATTTTACAGCATGACTTGAAATTCCTCACAATTTTCTTCACTGATTTAGCTGATCTTTTGTATACTTTATTTATATACTCATTAATTACATTCTTCATTTAGGAAACTATACATGAAATGTTCCATGGTTTTTATTGTCAGTGGTCTATGAAGCATTGAAGTTTAAGCATTTTACTAAATCACAATCTTATTAACAAATCTGGCTAGGCCTTTTAACATTTTATGAACACATTGTGTTATCCATTAATGAGAAGAGAACAAATAGCTATTGAGTGCTTGTTATATAAGCAAACAAGTAAATTCTACTCATGTAAACAACACTTGAATAAAATCTTAATGAACAATGTATTGGTCTAGTGGTATAAGGTTATGTTAGATCCTCAGGATGACTAAGATGTCAAAAGTTCAACTCATGTAAACAACACTTGTTAGGAGGGATAGTCATGCAACCCGAAAGGATTAGTTCCTTACACAAATGGTAAAGAGATACAGTTACTAGTTTCAAATTTTTTTTGAACACAATGTGTATTGTCTTTTGCAAATGGGCTCAGCTTACATATAGTAACATCTAATTATGTAATAACTTCTTGTCTTGATCATGCCCTTCTCATTAATTCGTGCGTTGTATTGGTTGTTGGTTGATGCACAATCTAAGGAAAAAAGTTTTAGCAATAGATGTCATTAGATTCTCTTTAAATTATTCACTTTGTAATGTTAAGTAACTTTTCTAGACAACTGAATTAACTATGAGGTCCGGGGTCAAGCTTAACACCATTGAGTTCTCTCTAACTCTAAATTGGCAATATCAAGATTTGAACATTTGACATTTAAATGATTTAATTATTGCAATTAAAAGTTTATTGTACGGACCAATTCGAAATTTCTCTTCTACATGTATACTCATAATTAAATCCTAAATTAAAGAAAAAGGTTCTACATGAAGCATTATTAATGGTATAAAATAAGTGAGAAGCAAGTATGCTATTTGGATGTATTCTAAGAATAGCATTTCCAAGCACCCCATATGCATTGCTAATTTTCAGTTGATATTGGTCAATGTAGTGAGAAGCAAGTATGATTACAATTTTTCCTTTCTTTCCTTCTAGCCCACATCTCCTACTTAATCTTTCAATCATATATATTAATATTGTTCGGATATATTCTAAATTTTCTTATGTTTTAAATTATACTCTTCAATTACAATTTTAACCAAGATATTGTATTTTTAGAAGTCCTTACAACAACATCACAATCACAATTACAATTATATTAGTAGTATTTTCTGACAATTTTCTACAATTATAGTAAACACAATGTAACCACGATTACAATTATCCAAATTTTAGATAGAGAGTTTCTATTATGTTTTCTTTTATTTCAGTATTAAAATGTCATCATTTTTAACTTGTAACATATTTTGCTCTATCTACAAAATATGTTCAATATAGAAAAAAACTCATATTCTGATATGTATCATTCTCTACCTACCAAGTATTACATGTTTTATTTCTCTAACATGATATTCATTATCAACTTAGTTACATAGTTAAAATAATCATTTTCTTCAATGTGTGATATCCTTTAGAAGTGAGCTTTTGTGTCACATGTGTATGTGCTGTTTATATAAAACCAAACCAAACAAGCTCTACATTATTAATTTTGTTTTTATCTCATAATTATTTTGGAGACAGATTGAGACACAACAAGAGTAATATCAACTATATTCTGTCTTAATCAGAAGAGTTTCAAATGATAATCTCACTCAGCATTGTTCTAAGCCACACACCATTAAATTCTGTGAATCCAAATCCTCTGCACCAAGACCAATGATGTTTTGCTAAATATCAAAATGTATTAGTATAAAAAATAATGAAAAATTAAATGAGATGTGTTATTTATTACTAGGCAAAATCCTATTAGGTTGATACAGAGACGTCAAAAACTTAATTTTTGGTATAGATGATTTGGATTCATTCTATCGATGTTTAAATGGTTGTAATATTACTATCAATGTCAGCCATTATCATCATTTTTTTTACAAAAAAGATTCAGTTACATAATTCTCTCATTTACCTTATATACTGCATACCAAATTCATCATCTGAACGGGTCATAAAGAATGTCTTATAAAATTAATGTAAAATGTGACGAAACCATTTACCTCAACCAAAGAGTACAAGACTGTCACAGGACTTAAACTGTAATTTGTCATCTTCCACTATATCTTGTGTGCTATGGCATGGACTATGGACTATAGAATCAGCTTTTGTTGAGTTTTGTTTGTACTAACATGTTAAAAATGGCATAACATAAAACCTCTTCATCACTCTCTTATAAACAAAGCATATACATCCAAAAAGTCTCATTCATAAAACAGTGTACAAAAGAAACCTTTTGTAGAATCTAACTCTAACCCTTTCTTCACAAGAATTCTTGTTTCATGGAGGTAATTGTGGAGTCTTCTTCACTTGAAAAACCAGAAAGCATGAGATTTCTCAACTCTCTTCAGGTTCATATCCATACTTTGTTGTTGTACTCTTTCTACTATTCTAGGATTCTATTCTATTGTTTTTTCAGAGAAAAAAGGTTCCATCTTTTTGTTCATGGTGTTTGTAGGAGTTAAGAGAATTAAGGTCTCAGCTTCACTATGCTGCAGATTACTGTGAAACAACATTTTTGAAAAGCCAAGAGAAGAAAGAGTAAGTCTTCTAATCTCATCACACTCTTGTACCAATTTCATGAACATTATTTTCTGCACACCTTTACTTACACATACTTTATAAGTATTGATCAAATAGTTTTTGTCTGCGTTCAAATTATGGAAACAGTCTCTTTGCTTATAGGGTAAGTCTACATACATTTAGCCTCTACGGATTCCATAAACAGAACTTTAAACTTTCTATCACAGCAAATGGCAAAAGTTCTCACCTCACACTACCTTTTTCACTATTTCTTACATTAGATTAAGGTCACTGGTGTGCCTGTAGTTGCAAGGAAGATGAACAATACCAATACCAAGAAGTGAAATAAATTGTTTTCTTTTGGCCAAACAAAATATAATGTGAAATACTAACAATAAATTATTGTTGTTTTTTAATCCCTCATTGTTTTCCTAGATTCTATCCTGTTTATTTTGTTTGGTTTCTAGACATGTTAAATCATGACAGAGAATGGAATTTGGTGCATGATGCAGAGTTATGGAGAACACAAAAGAATACATATGCAGGGCATTGGTAACTGTGGTTGATCATCTTGGAAATGTCTCAGCCAACCTTGAAGGCCTTATTTCTCAAACAAATGCATTTTCTGAGGCTCAGTCACGAATCCAGTGCCTAAAGCTAGTTAGTATCATTTTCATTGGCACGAGACAACCTATGAGATAGGATCTGTGACAACATACCTTTATTCTAAATTCTTACATTATGTTGATTAGTTTATCTTTATTTAAAAAGTATCTTGTTAGTGACATAGTGACATATTTTGTAACAATATAAGAAATTATTAGCTACCATAAAAAATGTGAAGTGAATGTATACCTTATTAAAAAAAGCTTTAGCCAAATTGTAAAGTTACTAAAGATTGTGCTTTTTGACAGAGATCTCTGTCATGTGAACAATATGCTGATAAGCTAGCCCTCACAAAAATGAGATGGAAAGAGAAATTTCCAAGATTCCATGCAAGATATTTATCATCACGTAACTATTTCATGTCTCCCCTTCATTCTTTTGTTAGGGGCAACAATTTTGCAATCATTTACATTGTACTATTACACTTTTTTCTATTTATCTAACTTGTTTATTTGATTTTTCAATTGCTTTCCATGATCAGCACCAATCCTTGAGAGATCAAGCAGTCAAAAATTAAGGTACTTCATTCATTATCCTTAATACCCTCATGAATCTAATAAAGCCAAAATTTATAATAACCATAAGATAATAGATAGAAGATGTGAAGTGAGAATGTTGCGTTGAATGATGGGCACTAGACAACATATACTTAGAAATGAATGCATCAGAGAGAAAGTTGGAGTAGCTCCTATTGTAGAAAAGATAGTAAAACTGTGATTTAGGTGGTTTGGACATGTATGGAAAAGACCATAGAAACCCCATTAGGAGAGTAGATCAAATGGAAGATAGTCCAATTCCTAGAGGAAGAGACAGACTCAGAAAAATCGTATGGGAAATGAAAAAGAAAGACTTGGAGCTTAATGTTTTGTCAATGAACATGATTTCTTATAGAACATTGTAGCATGTTCGGTCCATGTAGTCGACCCCAACTAGTGAAATAAAGGCTTGGTTGTTATTGTTAAGTGGTACTTGTGCCCGTGTGGGACATAACGAATGGTTCACTCATAAACTCAGTAACACTTTGAAAGACCATGCTTAATATTGGCATTTTGAATAAGAAAATGAAAGACATTCTAGAAATAAGTTTGGTGCATATTATTTTTTATCCAATGCAGAGGTTCTGAAGCTGAATCTCCTTCAAAAATAGAAGATAAAACTGTAGTGGAAACACACGAGGAATTGCCACTTCTTATTGACACCCTGAAGCCACATCTAGCTAAGAATTTCAAGCCAACCACTGATACAATTTACCAGCATAACAATTTAGCCAAAGGTAGCATATTATGTTCTTCTAATACAAAAAATATTATGTTATTTTCTTCTGCTTAACTTTCTTTTGTATTGCATCTCTAACATAATTTTCTTTCCACCCTAAACTATAGTGTTACCTGTTAGGGATGGTTTATCAGTCTTAACAAAAGTTTCAAATCCCACATTTTATTTCCAAGTGAGTTTTGTCTTCTCTACTCAACCTGTTTCATATTCTTGATACACACTGCATATTTCATAGATTTCTTATTGTGGATGGCTCAATTTGTTTGTAATTGTAGGGTACACAGAAGGTTACACACCATAGAAGATCCTTGTTGCAAGGCAGTGACATCTTATGGCTCATTCGGCGTACGAAAAGAACCAAATGAAAAATTGGAGAGACTATTGCTTCATATACTAATCTTAAGCACTCATTGTGGTTTTAACTACTATAAGTATTCTCACATTCTGTTACTCATGGGCGCGTAACCGAAAAGCGGGACCTTCGGCTGTAAGTTCAATGTTAATTGTATAATTCTAGAACCAAATGTTATCAGCTAACATTTGTATTTTGAAGCACTTTGGAAGTAGTTGTTTTTTAATTTGGTAGGAAAGATCATCATGTTTTATGACATAAGGATTCAGGTTTAGCATATATGAAAGTTCATATAGAACTTGAAAACTTTGAAGACTAAGTTCCAACTTCCAAGTGCAACCAACATCAAAGTAAACACTAAATGAAAGGAGTGAAGATTTCAACAATGATATTTGGACAGAAGTATCAACTTACACTATTTTCAAAAGTAAAGGATTGAAGAATTTACAACCAGTGCAGCAATGTCACAACCTAAGAGTCTGAGACTGGGTGACATAATGCACATGCCGGTTTCGCTATGAAACATTTAAGACCAAATACTTACATACAAACTTCCCTTTCCGTCGAAGGAAGGAAGAAGAGTACTCAAGAGTTTACATCTGCATTGTAACTATGTTCAAATCTGTGTTTTGTTGTCTGATATTAATGTCTAGCTATGGGACTTTTTAAAGCATTCAAGTACTCAAGCTTCTCCAAATAGTAAGCTTTCTTTGGTGTTGAGAACTTAGGTGATTTATTTATACTCTTTTCATCTTTTTCTTTCAAGTGATCATCTATGTCTCCTGTAGAGTTAGTCTTCTTTAAATCACCCCCTCCCTTGGTTGTTGTTGTTGTTGTTTCACTCCAACCCATGAAATCTGAGAGAGTCATTGAGGGAGGTGCTTCTGGAGAACATGAGTTATCCTTCTCTTCCCCTGAAGAGGTTGGAGAACTCTCCTCGGCCGCCGGTAAGGAATCCAATGATGACATCCTACTAGATACTGTCAGTGATGGATTCTTAGTCATTGTATCAGCATATAAGACATCCTCAATCCTTGACATAACTGTGTAAGCCAGACTTTCTATTACTCTTGAATAACTCTCTAGAATGGCTTGTCCTACATCCTGTGCACATTTTTGGAAGCCATCAAATTTCATTAGTCACATAATCGTGCATGAGCAACGGTAAGGTTGTTGCTTAATGATCAAAATCTTAACATAACTTTAAAATATCTATTGAAAGGACTTTATTGTATTTCTAAATTGTTATTACTAAATTGGCACAACGGTAAGGTTGTTGTTTAGTGATCATAAGATCATGGGTTCAAATCCTGAAAACAGTTTCTCCGCTTCTGGA
The DNA here is from genome assembly GCF_001865875.1 of Lupinus angustifolius. Lineage (NCBI taxonomy): Eukaryota > Viridiplantae > Streptophyta > Magnoliopsida > Fabales > Fabaceae > Lupinus > Lupinus angustifolius. Next base: position 32,638,511 of record NC_032014.1, read on the forward strand.
CCTAAAGTTACGTACATCTACCCTCCCTAGACCCCACTAAGTGGGAGCCTTATGCATTGGGCCGCCCTTTCTACCATGTTACAAACAACTATGAAGTTCAAGGTTCAAATGCTTATTGTATCATTTAAAACATGCGCATTTGTGCTTGATGTTATACATAGCTAGTCCTAAGTTCGGATAATTGGTGAAGGTTGTGTTAGGTAGTCGACAGCTAAATATCTATTACATCCTCAGCTAGTGGGATAAGGCTTAGTTGGTGTTGTCTATACAAGATTTATTGAAAAAGTAGTTGCAATGCAATACTGTTTTCACCTTGTTAAATTGGATTTTGCTGATGTCAAGTGAAGATTGTGGAAGCCCTGGGAACTGGTGTTTGATCATGAGCAATATTGTCTCAGCTCTCTCCTCAAAGAGCTCCCTCTTCTCCAAGCTCACTGCTGAACCCCAAGTAGACTTACAATCCTTGTTCATCTTCCTTTTCCATATCATTATGGAAGCTTCAATCCTGTTCTTGAGGTCAAGCACCTTATGCTCTGTGGACAAGTCCATTGTTAAAAGAAACTGCCCAGGATCAAAGTATTCCACAGTAATGTTCTTATATATTAGTTCACCAAGGCTTTCTCTACCATTCTGTCAAAGACATGAAAAACAAGATTAACCCAAGTTATAAGTTTTGTGTTCTGATGAAATAAATAAGCCAATCAGGTAGATTTTGGCACACAAATAGGACAGATGGAACCAAACAAAATAGTTTGATTGGTTCCATTAAGGGTATGTTTGCGAGATGAGTTTTGGATAAGAAGGAATGGAAATGAAAGGTTTCAGAGTCATGAAATACACTTGTAACAGCTCTGAAACCTTCCATTTCATTTACTTCCCCTCCAAAGTTAAACTCGCAAACGGATCCTAATGGTTCTACTTTTTAGTTTTTGTTCCATCGTGTGTATATAACTCGTGAAGCGCAGACTAAAACTATAACTTTTGGTCCATCCTGTTTTGACATGTTTGCCAAATGCTAACTAAGGTTTTGTTTGTCTAATGATGTTACCTTAGGGAGTGACTCAATGTAGTTTTCAGGGATTTCCATCTCTGATAGTACTTGAGCATTTATTGCCATTGCTGCTTTAAGTACTTGGTTAACAGAATCCTTTTGAAACTGTATCCATTTTCCAGCTACATCTGATAGCCCTGCTGGTGGAACTTTAACGATCGGCAACCACCACTTGTCACTCTTCCTTTGAGTGTTGGTGTTACCCTCAGAACCCTCATCATTTTTAGAGACATACCAAAACTCATTCTGGTCTCTAAAGTTATCCAATGTGTCCTGTTCCATTGCTACATAGTTAGTCCAAACTCCAAAGTTGCTGAAATGAAGCCATTTGAACAATGATTCAGAAAAGATTTAGCTACTTACAATGAGCATTGCATCGAGCTTGCGCAACGCAGGGATGTTCATTAGAAGATCACTTCGTTGCCGAGTAGTCATGATCTATATAAAGTCAAAACATTATATTGTATGATCAAAATGAAACAAAATTTTGAAACTTTATCTTATATCATGGAAATGCTATAAATATGGAAGAGAGACATAATGAGGAGCACATCTTCTGTCCCAGAGTATGTGTTACTCCACGTGTCATAGGTTGTGATTGATCAGAAAAATACTTAATAATTAAACTTTAAACTTATATACATTTTTCTCAACTAATCGTAACTTATGGCACATGGAGTGACACACATCGTAGGACAGAAGATGTGGTCCAGACATAATGAGCCTACACACCTCCATAGTTGTTCCATCCTTCCCTAACTGTTGTGATGGAACAAATTCAACAATGTGATCAGTCACAGATAGAAGCCACTCAATTTCTTTTCTCCACCTGGCCTTCCTTTCTGAAGTCATTGGCTCCAACTTTGATTGTTCTCCAAAAACAGATGCTGCATTGAATCACACATAATATATATATTTCAGTTACTCACACTATGAAATTTTATGCTTATATTTGACTTAATATGGCTGCAAAATCACTTATTGTTTCATAAATTAAACCCCTTGTAACACTAGTTCTGAAAAATAGTACATACCAGCTAAGTTTGTTATGGCATTTGACAAAGCTAATGCTGAAGAAACACCATTCCCTGCACCTGACATGTCTTCTCCTAAAAGTAGCTTGGCAAACCTATCCTTCATCATGTCCATTTCTTCATAAAAGCAGAAAAAGAATTTTAAGCAACTCAATTTTATCAATGATATACTGCTAGCTCCTAATCATGATCTTATCTCATCATTTTCCAGGTAATCATATTTATTTAATCGCCATTTTAAATTCCGTGCACAATCTTGACTTGAGTTAGAGCATGTTTGTACATAGATCGAACGATATCATATTGTTCTATCGTAAATCATATTTATTGAGTAACATTGATTTCTAAATCTTTCCTAATTGTTTTCCTTGTGATTTTTCCTGGCCTACCTCCAGAAATCGAGCTTTAACAAATATTGAAAAGTACAATTGATTCAATTATAATCTATTAAACAATAAGCTATTATGTATGTAATCCAAATAAATACTTAAAAGAGAGACATACCAGATGGTGGCTTAGGAGGAATTCTAGGAATTTCATTAGTAAGAGAATATCCAATTTGCTGAACTTCTGATGTAGAATCACTTGTATGTCTTGACTCAAAGCTTTTTGAGTAAATCTTATCAGGTTCACCACCTTCTTCATGATCCCTATCAAATAAACCTTGAATATGTTTCCCTGGTATCTCAAACATTTTCCTGAAATGAAAGGACCTAGACTTCTGCATGCTTATTTGGTGATTAAAAGCTCTAACCATTGTTGATTATACCTTCTTTCAGTACCACCTTTGTTTTACATAAAAACAAAGGAAAAAAAAATATATATATAACCCTTGATATTGAACCAGGCCTTGAAGCAATGTTTGTTATGTCCCTTCTTATTGATTTGTTAACAAATAAAAGTACTATGTGATCAATGAGAGAAAGAACAGAAATAAGGACAAGAAAAGAGAACTCCTTTAATCAAAATGAGATTTTTAAGAATGTTAGAATAGATGTCTAAGAGAACAAGAATAGTTTAATGTTGTTTCTTAATATTATGGAAGTTTGAAGAAAAAATGGTTGAAAGAAAAGGAAGGGTAGTTAATCTGTTATGTTAGTTTTATGAATGAATGGGTGTGAGACTAATACCTTGGCATTACACCTCTAACTATAGCAATAGATTTTCTCACTCTATTTCTCTACCATCTATTTGCTTGAGTTTAGAAACTTCTGTTTTGATGCCAAAAATATAAAAACAGAATGAAGAAAAAAAGAAGAATGAATGAATGCATGCATGCAGAAAATAGCATAGACTATAGTTTAGACAATTGTCTTTGAATAGTTATGGTTTCTTTTGTTAAGTTGACATGGAATTTGGATTAATTGGTGGAGAGCCACATAATGAGCTGGACTATAATTAGAATAGAGCATGGTTAGCTAAGGAGTTACAAGCAACTCCTTATCGACGATCAAGTACACGAAACTCAAATTATAAATGAAGTATCATAATAATATCAAGTGAATGTAGTTAAAATTATGTTAACTATCAAATACTAATATACCACCATCTCAGGAGAACATACCCTAACTCAATTTAAAAACTAAAATTATTTTCGAAAATGTTTATAGTGATACGATCTCTATAGTCATAATTAATTAAATCTGTAAAAAAATTAAAAGAGAACAATTTCTTATTCCACCTATTTTAAAATTATATTAAGATTTGAATTCTGTTCATGATTATCCTAACAACATAATTTAAGGAATATAAAGAAGAAACAAATTTTGAAATACAATTTAAGATTAATCCATGGGTACAAAAATAAAAACAACAACTAGCTTATTTTTATTTATTTTTTGCTAGGTGGATCATATGTGTCATGATTAATGCTCAATATCCTTTACATCCATAAAAGAGTTTTTAAATACTTTTTAGGTTAGATTGATGATTATAATAGAATAAAGATAAGATATCATAATGAAAATGATAAAGAGTAAATAATATGAGGATAATATACTCTTATCATGTTTAGTATTTAATGAACATAAGATAACAATGACATTAATGTGGGGATGATAAGGACAATAATAATTAAGTGTTAGATATGAGTAAAAAAGAATGGACTATTCTAATGAAGATGATAACAGCTAAGTAAAGCCTATAGTTAATGGCCACCTCAAGTTTTTTTTAATTACACAACTAATTTTCACTTATATAGTTTTTGTTCTCATACAAAAAAAAAACTTACTCTCATGAAATAGATCTACTATAGCTTTTATTCCATTTCAAATTTAGTGTATGATATTAATTATTGCACTCCACACATGTTTTATTGATTATAGTGATTATTTTGTTATATTATCATAGTTGAACTATAATTTAGTGTATGTACAACATTAAGATTGTTTATCTTACAACTTAAAAATTACGAGTTTAAATTCTAAAAATAGTTTTTTTCATTTGTAAGGATAAGATTGTGAATGTCTACTCGTCATGCCATGTTAAGTAAATCTTCGAGCATTGGACTCCCTTTTATCGGTGAGCTTCAATATAAAAATTGATTGTCAAATCTAATAAATAATTTCTTTCCGTTTAGAAATAATATGTATAACTATATTCTTTGTACCATAATAACTATTTTTGCAAAAATAACTTGGTAAGATTTAAATAAAACCAATTATTAACAATTAATAAACAACAAATTAATTAATTAATTAATAATAAGAAAAGAGTAGACAAATTGAAGTTTGAAGAGTACATTGCAGTTTCAGTTTCTGGAAGGGAGCAAAAGAACACAGTTGCAGAAGCAAAAAAACGTTAGCTTTGCGTTTCGAATCTTAAAACGACGTCGCTTAATGGGCGATGAAAAATCCCAAATCTCAATGGCCACTATAGACAGAGATCGAGAGCTTCTCATCTCCGTCGCTGATTCCGCCGTCGACGGCGGGGCCACCTCTTCTAATCACTCGTCTTCTCCCTCTTCCTCGCACCATTCCGGCCACGAGGTGACTCATCTCTTGCTTCAACTAAATTAGGGTTTTGATTGAGTAACGAAAGCCAATTCTCATTCTAAATTTGTTTTCGCTTTTTTTCCAATTTGATTAATATGAATTGGGTTGTGTTGGTTTTAGTGATTTACTTCAATGTTTCCTTTTTTACCTGGATTGAACTTTTTTGTTTTCTTTTTGACTAGATAAACCAATTAGGTAATTTTTCTTTTTGGAAGTGAATGTTCTTTTTCTTTCTGTTTGCTTGATTTTGTGTAGCAAATAAAATTTATCTCACTCTTTTAGTTGCATATGAGTATTATCTCTGCCTTGTAATTATTTATCTGACAAATTTCTATTTCTTGTTTCTGTTAATTTTGCAGACTTTTTACAAAGTTGTTAGGAGCTGGGCGTCGAAAAAGTTTATGACAGGATGGTGTGTTATTCTTTCCCCAATCAAATATTTTGCTATTCAAGCCATGGATTTTACTACACTATGTCATTTTATTGTCTTGCTTTTTTGTTTGCCGAAGAAATATATCTTTTACATGCTTTATGTTCCTTAAAATATCAACATTTTTCTTAAAAAAACATTGAGAACAATATGACAATGTAAGATTTTTACACCGTCACTGCATCGTAATACAAATGGATGGTGGATGGTGTATGTGTCACGACCTGAAAGGGACAATGCATAATAGTTACTATATAATGGAAAGGTTTTATTTCCTATCTGTTTTTGGATAGGAGATATATCCCTAGTAATTAATATTCAAAGTAATACTATTAATTTATTTGGAAATTATAGTTGCTTAAAAAACCTGGATTCTAGAATCTGGAACATAAATCTTCAAATCACTTGATGAAGCTAGTTAACTAATTTGTAGTCCGTTTATGACTATTTCATACATAATTATGACAAAAAAATATGTAATGATGTCATTGCTATCATATCACTTGTTTTAAAATGATAAGGCGATTTAGAAATAGATAAACTTTAAGATCATTCTATGCAGAATACTTGCTGCAAAGAATGCTTATTCATGTCCTATACTTATCTTTATGGCTCTGCTTGTACGTTCCTAAGCTTGCAGAATTACATTTCTGCTTCATGGTTACCTACCTGTATTTATTAGGACCAATTGTTGCTTTCGCCTTTTCAATTTTATGAGATCCTTTGTTTATCTGCTATGGTGAAACGGTGATTGTTTGCTGCTTGTTCTTTTGCAGTGTTATTCTCTTCCCAATTGCAATCACCTTCTATATAACATGGTGGTTCGTTCATTTTGTGGATGGATTCTTTTCCCCTATTTATGCTCAGCTCGGAATTGATATTTTTGGTAAGGGCTTCTATTTTATGGTATTTCACTATTAACCTTTACTTGTGCAAATTGTGTATAACATGTTGACATTCAACATTCTGACATTATCTGCTAATACTTCTTGGTCAGGTCTTGGATTCATAACTTCCATAACTTTCATCTTCTTGGTCGGGGTTTTCATGTCTTCGTGGTTGGGTGCCTCTGTCCTGGGCCTTGGGGAGTGGTTTATCAAGCGAATGCCACTTGTTCGCCATATTTATAATGCCTCCAAGCAGATTAGTGCTGCTATCTCACCAGGTGTGTGCGTTTCCCAACATCTCACTCTTAATTGTGATATCAGCATGAATTTAATATTGGGTGATAACAGTTTATGCTGACATGTGCATTTTAACAGATCAAAATACACATGCCTTTAAAGAAGTAGCCATCATTCGGCATCCACGTATTGGTGAATATGCATTTGGATTCATCACCTCATCTGTTGTCCTTCAGGTTTATAATAAACTTCGGTGTTTGTGGCTTTTGAGATTGCTTTAATTGGAGTTTCATTTTAAACATGCCAATGGTGTTCGCTACTTTATTAGTTTATCATTCTGATGGAGCTGTCTCAATCTGGCCAGGAATACTTTTCACTATTATTGCTTCATGCTTGTTGATATTATGCTAATCTATACTTGCTTGTGTTACATAATTGGGTAGTTATCTGTGTTTATTGATGTTTCGCCAAACATTACATGCTGAAGTTAAAAAAAAATTAAAATTTTACAGAACTATTCTGGAGGTGAGGAGCTATGCTGTGTCTATGTTCCAACTAACCATCTTTATATCGGTGATATATTTCTTGTCAACACCAAGGATGTCATTAGGCCTAACTTATCAGTTCGTGAAGGAATTGGTGAGTGATTCTGTTTTTACAGTAATTCATACTCTTCAATTATAGAGAAGTCAAAGAGGCTTATTTATTTAGTTTGCACCATGGTTATATTATGGAAGTAGTTTGTTTTATAAGTCTCCTTTCTCTGTCGCTCCCTCGACTAACGGTGCAGTCAAATTGGAAAAACATGTTTTTGATCTTCCAAATTGGTGGTTGACTATTGAAAGGTTAGGGGCTAATTAGTAATATTAGTTGCATATACACTTGACACATATTATATTTGGAGAAAAGTACTAAGGAGTTGTACCTAAATCTTGTCCTTTTAACATGTGCCAAGTTTAATTTTTTTTTTGAAAATTTGCAGAAATTGTCGTTTCTGGAGGCATGTCAATGCCACAGACCCTACAAACGATTGATTCACGCATCACGCCTGGGGATATAAGCAGACAGAACAGAAGCTGAGAGTGAAGGGTTATAGCAGTTGTTCTTGCTATATACCTTGGTATCATATGGAGCTGTCAGAATGAAAATGCAATCACTGTGTGTTGAGAATGCAAGTAATGAATGTACATTTTGCTTGCTGGAAAAGTTAGATTCTGATGGCATGTGTAACATTGGTTTATTTGTAATAGAAGGTAGAATTTAGCATTCTTTTGGAAATATAGTTTGGGTGATGACAAGCATTCAAAATTCTTTTTATCTGCGTTGGAGTTTCAATTATTTTACCTTTGGTAATGTAGTGATTCCTCCACTTGTTATATAGCAATTCAATTTTGTTGTTACCCACTAATTGCCAATTGATTAGTGTTTGCATCATTGTATGTGGTTATGATTAACAGCTAACCACTCAGATAATTAAATTAATCCCAAAGATCTTAAGAAAATATTGAATGTCTTTTTATGTTCTTCTACATGATTTCTTATGTTCATTAAGAAAGCTTATGGAAGAATAATATTGTTTTTCTGTAAAAATAGTTTGGTATTGAACTCGACTCGTTTCTACTCCTATATATCGGTAAGTTTTGGATATTTTTTAAAAATGTTCCAACTTTACCTTATAGTTTCCAAACATTCTTGTTTTCATAATCATATATTTTAATGAAAAAATCCCTATCAACTTTGATGATTGGCCCAACTACTAGAATATCAAGCTGTTACGTTGGATTCATTTTTTTTAATAATGTTCCATGTTAGAGAGTAAGAGTGGTTGCTTAAATTATCATTAATATTGGGTGTTAAATTTTTGCTACATGCCAAAATCATTACTAAACTCCAGCTACTCCAAAATGGGGGTAAATAGTCAAGAAATTGAATTCCAATCTGTAAAATACTGGTATTCTCTAACCTTCCTTTTGAACTATTGTACCATTTCTTCATTCTAATTTATCTATTCAACCACCATCTTTATTCATAATAGTATAATTTGTATTATGATGGTATAATCATTTACTTCAAATTTATTATCTTAATTTTTTTGTTCCATGTACATTGAATAACAACTTGCTTTTGATAGAGTCTCAGACACATCAGAATAAGGCAAAATAGAGTTATGTTATGTGTTTGATGCATTTTAAAACAAAATAACAGACTATCCAATGCACGAGTCTCCCATTTAGCGGAATTTGAAGAGAGTAAATGTATACCTATATAAGTGGAGAGATTATTTCTAAGATTCGAACACATTGACTTCATGATCAGTAAGGAAGATACTAGATTAAAAAATACAATATTTTGAATCCATTAGAACTTGATAGCACAATAGGATATCATGTTGTGTCTGTGTTTCAAACATTACCTTAAAACTGATACAATGGACATACTGTATTTATGAAGTGCAGCCCCTTGTCTTCTTTGACAAATAACTTGGTAAAAAAAAGAAAGTTTGTTTTTGAGATTCACACATTGAAAGTCTTGCAAGAATAGTGATATTAACAAACTAACAAAACCAACATATCTTTGATTTCCAACTAGCAAATTGACACATGAGCAATAATGGACAACAATGTGGATGTATTCACTTTCAAATGCTTAAGCAAGTAAGCAAAACATGACAGAATCCAACTTCATAATTTTGTTGTAGATCCTGATAAATACAATTAAAAAGATGATCAATTGTGACAAAAAATAATTGCTAAGTTACTCCAAACATGTCAGTCAAATAATCAATGTGACAGTTAAAGTAACCAAAGATAGATTTTATATAAAGTAAAAAGTTGACAGGGTTCAAGATTTTCCAGGACTGAAACCTTTTCTATTCAATTTATTCATTTCCATAGTGTTTCGCCGGCTCTGCGCTTCACTGCTTGATCCAGATGGATATAAACCATAATCACTTGTCCCACTGTACCCACTGCTGGCACCATACTCATGAGTTCCCTCGAGGGCTGTTTTTCGGAACTTTTTCATGTCCTCCTTGTATTGTGAGGGGTCATAATCTGAGCTATCATATGAACTGTATGGAGTGGTGTTCCCAGGTACAATTTTTTCACTAAGATCTGATAGAGACACGTCTCCTTCCAGAGCACGAACAACCTGCATTGTTTCATTATTTATCCGAAAAATGTTTTACATTCCAAACATACCCGGAAAATAAAATGCCCTGTGTAAACCAGTGAATCAAATATGAGCTTGGCATGCTAATACTTGACAGCATACAGCAAACTGCTTTATTTTACCTGGCTCATCCTTGGTCGACGTTTCGCTGAATGACATACGCAAGCTGCAGCACATGCCACCATGCGAGCCATCTCGTGACGATCAAACTCGTTCTGGAGCCTTGGGTCAACCAGCGAATCGAAATCATTCTCTTCCAAAGAATGTGTGAGCAAAGGTCTAGCCTGTCATGATAAAGATGGATATAGTTAATTATAGCTGCTCCACAACAACTTGTTTAATCTCAATAAAAGAAACATATAAACCTTACCCAGTCTACCAAACTGTCTGTGAAAGAATAATTTTTATCAACCGGGCGTTTTCCAGTTATTAACTCGAGTAGCATGATTCCGTAGGAAAACACATCAGATTTGTCTGTAAGTTTTCCAGTAGAAGCATATTCTGGAGCAAGATACCTGTAAGAGCAATTGATGCATGACTGATGAGGCTAAAACTGAAGTTATATATAAATAGTGCCACACAACAAAAGAGTTCTTGTTTTGCTTATCAACCTTAGCTGAAAAGATACCTGTAAGCACCAATTGATGCATTACTGATGAGGCTAAAATTGAAGCTATGTATAAAGTGCCAAACAACAAAATAGTTCTTGTTTTGCTTATCAACCTTAGTCGACAGAAATACCTCCCATAAAAAATGACGACAATAACAAATCGCATAGCAAAAAAACACAAAAGTTCACTTGAATATTTGAGGCTGAGCTATGATGTACTATCTCTCTGGGTCAGGAGATATCATTAAAGAATAGCTTAGTCACACTTAAGGACTTAATCTATTAAAAATGGAATGAAGGAACTATCTTTTGTTTAGATATCTAAGGTTCTTGAGAAGATAGATAGAAGGAAGTTTCTTCCTACCCAAAATTCCCCATCACTCGAGTGGAAACATGAGTATTGGATTCAGAAGAAATCTTTGCAAGCCCAAAATCCGCAACCTGTCAACATTGAACAATTGATACCGAATTAATCTTAAATTCGAAAATGCATTGACCTGTCACAACTTTTCATAACATTCTATTGGTTTTACCACCACTACCGTGGACACCATCGAAGGATAGTAGAGGTCGGACAGATTAAAAACATTAGCCAGACTAAACCGAGTACACGATGACAGGTTGTTTTTATTACCTCAGCAAATGATAATAAGAAGACACACAACACAACAGAACATACCTTTGCTTCAAACTTGAAGTCCAGAAGGATGTTAGCAGCTTTGATATCGCGATGGATGATCTTAGGATGACCTGGAAGTAATGACAATTACGATGAACTTTTAAGTCGATAGTATTTGGTTACAAACTTACAGCTGGAGTAATAACAAAATCGGATGAACAGAACATACAATCCTCATGAAGATAGGCCAATCCTTTTGCAGATCCTAATGCAATTCGCATTCTCGTAAGCCAATCCATTGTAGGTCTTCCTTTTCCTACAATTCAAAGATCCATCAAAAAATGTTCCAATAATCCAAGTACATTGAATTTTAGAATGACTTTTGCCAACTGAAAGCTAAAACCAGAAATTTACCATGTAAATGGAATTCCAATGTATTGTTGGGAATGAATTCATAAACAAGCAGCCTCTGAGTCCCAGTGATGCAGTATCCCACCAAAGAAACAAGATGTTTGTGATGAACGCGGCTAATTATCTCAAGTTCGGCTTGAAATTCGCGCTCCCCTTGCCTGCTTCCAGACTTAAGCTGCTTGACAGCCACCTCCTTGCCATTGGCAAGAAGTCCTCTGTGCACATACCCGAACCCACCCGATCCAAGGAGGTTGGCATCAGAGAAGCCATCAGTCGCACACATCAACTCCTCAAATGAAAATGTGCTCTTCACAAAGCCCAATGAAAGAGCTTGAGAAGACTTTGAGAGTGATTCGGCAGCCGAAAAGTTCGATCCAGAGCCGATGCTGTGAATAAAGGGTAGAGGTGGTGGAGGCTGCGCATAATTATATTGTGACGATAGGGACGATTGTCTACTCGGTGCAATAGACGTCAGAGGAGATGGCTTAGGCATCATCGGGTGGATTCCATGATCTGACAGAGCGGAAGCATTACGTTGCAATTGATGCAGGGGAACGCCTAATTGATCAACTATAAATTGTGGAAAAAGTCAGCATCAGAAGAATCATAATACTAACAGGATTAGAGTCCAATACCTATGAACATTAGCAGCAAAACACAAAGTAAGGATTCATTTCTCCATAAAAATAAATGAAGAGTAACTTAATTTCTGAGAATGAACTAAAACAAGTAGTTATATTAAAATTGGATTCATTATAGGTGATAGTTTTGTCCATTCAAACACAATTCTATCATTTTGGTAGAGAACCACAAATTGGTTCTCTCGTACCAATTCGTGGTTCTTTTGCAAATTGGTTCCCTTTAAGGAATGAGCCGGATTTTTTCCTACGGTCTAAGTAAAAGAAAAGAAGAATAATTGGTAATGTACACTCACTTACATGAATAAGTTACAACAAACAAGAAATGATTTTATCCTTGGGTATTTCTCTTATGGTGAACTAAAAGTTGATTCAAACCTACATGAAGCAACACTAGAAATGACTGCGCATAGAGTTATAGAAACCGTACTGAATATACGCCAAGTGTACCAGTATTAGGCAGGGTAACATACCATGTACTACGTACTCGCACTCGTACTAAAGAGAACCACGTATCAGGTGACAATGGTTATGTCACCTTTAACAGACCATAAGAATCATTGGGATTCATCCGAAAAAAAAGAATACACACACATAACATAACATGCAGACTAAAAGGCCTAAGTTGGTCCTTTAAGACAAGGGACACATTTCGTTTTGGAAAAATGAAACATCTAGGCTCTCCTCAAAATCTCATGCATGTAGAAATTGTCTTCATAGGTACTAAACTGTCCTATAGTTTATACTGAATTTTTTTTATTGAACGTGTATGAAATGTTTTGGACCAAAATTTGAAAATTTTGAAGGAAAAATCCACTGTCTTTTTTCATAGACAGATTAAGGCCCTTACTCTATCTAGGTGTGAGCATGATGTTTCATTGTTTAATCAGGTAAGGGGCAATCATGAGCCGGTCCAACCTATCACATGGTCATAGAGTAACGATAATGATATCTCTTTGACCCTAAACTAAAAGTGCATTTTGTTGCAACAATATATCTATTCGTAATCTCGTATTTTTAATATTGCTTTTTAATTATTTTTGCTAGTTATTATTGACTTTTTTGTACAAATGATTTATTGCTATTATCATAATGTGTGTCATTTATATGTCATTGATTTTCTAACTTTTTCATTATATAAATAAAGAATAAAGTATCTCCTGGTGTAAGTAGATACATTATCTCATCCCGCCAGTAAAAGTATGACATATGTCCTATTTAATCATTTTCTATAAAAATATTTCTAAAATTAAACAAAATAATACACATTTCATACTTTTACTGGCGGAATGAGATAAATTATCTCTTGATATGAGAATATATATATGTGTGTAAATTATTAACAAAATATATGCATAAATATATCATTTAATGTCAAATTATATGTCCATAATAATAAGTAATATTGATAAAACTTTATCTAAAATTGGAATATAATATATTTAATCGAGTCTAAGATCGGATTCAAAAGTTAGTCCGATTGACATTTTTAGTAGGGTTAGCCTTCAACTCTAGGGTAAGGTTTAGGTTCCAAAAATAGTTTTATATATTTAACAATGTTTGGTTTGAGTGAAAATAGATGAAAAGAAAATAGGGGAGAGAAAATGGGGAGATTATAGAATTTTCTCTATTTGGTTATGGAGAAAAAGTAGAAGGAAAAAAAAAAGTGTATGAAACCCACATAAAACTTTTTTCTCCACTATTAGAGAGAAAACTCATTTTTTTAAATATATTTTTTAAGGTATTTTATGACTATTTTAAAAAAAAATTAAGTTCATTATTCAAAATTTATTACTTAAAAGTAAATTAATTTAGAGAAAATATATATACTGGCAATATAACAGTAACATTATTATTATATCATCTACCATTTATTTTTAATTATCACTGACTCTATTAAATAAAAGTAATACAAATGAATTGTGGATCATGTACTAAATGTTTATAAATCTTTATATCGATATTATAAAAATATTATATTCATTAATTTATTAAAATTTATATTTACATAATGACTAATAAAAATATATTTATTATATCAAATCAAATTATTAAAAAATATTTTATATCATGTGTAATAAGTGTATATACTTCATTTGATATATTCAAAATTTTTCCTTCCACTCATTTTCTTTCACTTTTCTTTCAAACCAAATAGCTGAAAAATCACTTCATTTTCTAATGATTTTCTTTCTTCCAACTTTAGTTCATTCCATGTTCTCCTCTATTTTCTTTCATTATCCAAATAAAGGTTTAAGACTAAGTAAATGACATGTCTTATTTGGTCCAACTAGGCACATATTCACCCATAACTCTATTTAACGTGTATTAAGCAATGTTTAAAAAAACAATATACTAAAAGAGGTTCCATATAGGGAGGGAAACATGTTAGGGTGAATTTACTCCTTTGCATGCCCATATTTGTATTATTGAATTTCTAAGTTTAAGTATATATTTATATATTTTTTGTAATAATAAATATATAAAAATAAGTATTGCATGAGTAATAAATTTTATGTATATGTTAAATTAATTATTATATTTCAATCATTAGAATTCATTATAAAATAATAAAATAGATAATATAATTATAAAATAATATATATATATATAATATAATTATAAAATAAATTTATAAATAAGCGGGTAGTCACAAAGCAAGTATTTTAGTACTCATTCTCACCCATAAGTTATTTTTTGGATAGTAATTACTAGTATTTTTATCACTACTCATGAGAATAATATTTTTGCCATCACCAGTTCCATATGAGGTTAAATGAGTTTAACCGATAAAAACATTTAATCAGATTGAATGATATCATATATAATTAATAATTATTTATAAATATAAAATTATATCTAATTAATAATTATAAGTATAAATACATCCGTAATTATACATAGTTAAAATTGTCATTATAAATACATTATGTATAGTTAATAATTATCATTATAAATGCATGCATGATCATGTATAGTTATATTGGGTAGAATTAGGGACGCCAAAAATATTTTTGTGGATGAACACAAAAATACTTGTGAAAGAAACTCACACCGATAACTTATGGATATCATGATACTCGCCCACATAATTATAAAATTATTTTTTAATTATATATTTCATATATATTATAATTTTGTACTACTTTAATGTTATATATTATTTATTTTATTATCATTTAATAAGGAACTATGGTATAAATTTATCATATACATATATTATTATTCGTTGTAATAATTATTTTTATATATATTAGTTATTACAAAATATATAAATATAATTAACCTAAAAAGACTATTGGGTATTCACCCATATGGGCTACTCATATGAGTACCGTAAATAAATATGATTTTAAGCACGGGAAACACTACATGCATCCACCAATATAGATATAATTAACCTTATAGTATGTTGGGTATCCACCAAAATCGGCTACCCTGATTTTTGGTACGGGAAAACACTACATGTATCTGTCCCGTCTGATTGTCATCACCAGGTAGAAAAATTGAAGTACTTTCTTTTCTTTTGGACTGGAATTTTATCTTTCAAAGCTATTGAACTCTCATTCCATTAAGAGTATGAACTAGAACCCTTTCAAGTGACCAAAAAGTATGGTCCTTGCATCTAGATTAAGATTTGAAAGTGAAGAATTGGAAACTAGAAGTTTGATAATCTTAATTCATGGAAGGACAAAAAAAGTCATGTTGATCATGCATGATGAGACTTAAAACCCAACAAAAGCAGAAAATATTGTGAAAATAGAATCCCATTTTCAAAATGAATGAAATAAAATGACAAAAATATATGTAGTACCTTTGTGTTGGGATTGTGGAGTAAGAGGAGGATAGTGTTGCCCTTCATCGCGTGTTCTCTTCCTTTTCATGCAACAAATGCACATAATAGTGCTCAACGCCAACAACAACACCACCGACCCAACCAGGACTCCCACCACCAATCCGGTGGATACGCTCGCGCTGGCCGCCGGTAGGGTATATGACGGAGATGGCGGAGGTTTTGACGGATGAGTGGTCGAGGCGGGCGGTGGCGGAGAAGAGTGAGCCGGAGCTAATGGCATTATTATTAAAATGAATAATAATATAATAATAATGAAAAGAACTAAGAAGTGTGAGTAGAAAAGTATATGATGTATATTTGTGTGTTAGAAAGAAGAGAGAAAGAGAGAGAGCAATGCAACCACCGAACCAGCAAGGACAAAAGGCCTCACCTAGCCACACATCTTCGTATACAAAAGCTATAAAAAAAATACCAAACATTTAATTTTTTTGTATAACAAAAGTATTATATATTTTAACCTATAAGTAAGGAATTAATCTATTTTTAAATATGTGATTGTTTTTTTTAATAAGTGTTACTTTCGTCATTCATTTAAGTTTGATAATTGATTTATTTTCATATTATAATTTCACAATTTATAAATAATTTATACCAAATACAAATACATGAGTGGCTCATTCAATTAAAGATCACCTTTTATGCTAAAGTAATAAATTAAGTGATAAATAATAAATTAAATTATAGGTGTATATTTTATTCAATGTAATGTTATTAATATAATCTGTTATGAAGCCGATAGAAGGACTGACATAGTAATACGATCGTTAATTGACTATTCGCTAATTAAATCATATATCAGTTAAACTATATATATTGTAATTAATATAATAAATTTATATGTAAAATATTATTCTTTGTAATATATAGATTTATAATTATATAATTGTTGCAGTGGTGCAATTATTGACCATGTTATAAACTATTAAAACATTCAAGGTTTTAATCTATGATGTATTCTATACATAAACCAATATGAATATTTTTGATTAACTTGATTGCATATTCAATATAATTATTATACTAATATGAGAACTAATTGGTCAGTTTTCCAATTAACCAATGTTATGATAGAATATTAATAGGTGTGATTCTAACTCATTGTCCAATCACTAGTTTTGGAACATTGTGGTATTTTGTTGTTATGTATGTTACGTCAAAAAAATTATAAGGGAAAATAGTAAAAAGTAACATGATCAAAGAGATTAATTAAATTATTTTTTCAGTAAATCTAAAAATATAATATATACCAAAACACATAATTCTTTCCTTATTTTATTGAGTCGTTCAATTTGGATGATTATGAGGACTATTGAGGTATTTATTTGCAATTAGTTATTACATCTAGTTTTACCAATTTAAGTTTGCAGTAATAATTAATTGGAGGTTAACATTTTATTTTTATTTCATTGCCAGCCTGTACTATTTCATTCTAAACAACGTAGTATTTTTGTAAAAGTATTATAACTAAAAAATAAAAAATATATAATATAAAATATAATATTCTATATCAGATTTCTCAGATTTACTTTATAATTATGGCAAATCTATAAAGTAAATTTTACTTGATAAGAGGTGATGTTCCTAAAATAATTTTTTATTATAGTCAAACTATTTTTAGTGATTGGAATTAAATGATTCACTTCCAAATTTGTATTTCTTCCCAGTAGATAACTTTAGACACATATATCATAAACAAATTAAAACCACTTAAAAAGTTAAAAATTAAAAGTAATAAAATTAAATACTGATGAGCTATTAGTCATTAAGCACACCCTAAACTCCACAAGAGAAAGTCACATAATAAGTGGGAAACATTAGCTATTTAACATTGAATCAGACTCATTTTCAGTGTTAGATATAGAAATTTTATTTTTAAGAGTAAAAATGAAATCTTATCATAAATAAAAAGATATAAATGTTATTACATTTTATTTTGTTTTTTCATAATACTTTTACCCCAAGTACTGAAAACGAGTCTAACTTGTTTCACCACAATGTATGTAGAGTTTATAAATAAAACATATAATAGATATGTGGGGTATTATTGGATACAAATTATGAAGTTTTACAATAAACTATACTATCTTTTATGTGGAAGACTTTTTTAGGGTATAACCATAACTTTTGTAGTACATCTATCTTCTCCTTTCAACAGGTAAGAATACAATTTCCCTTGATTTCCTAGTAGAGGTATAACATGATATTTCTAATTGTTAGGGTTAATGTATTTTATGTTTATAAAAATTTGAAGCATGTAATTTTAATAACTAGTAAATCATGATAATCATAGGCTATCTCATGTTCCTATCTTCTCTATAAATGTTGTCTTGAATTTTTCCCCAATAATTATGATTTTGTAGTCTTGTTCTTTCCTTCTCCATATACTATGTAGTATTTTATCTTTCTTGAGGGGTATTATGATAATAATTGGCATGCCAAGAGTTCTTTTTGGGAAATTCATTGTATGAGTTCGAGTTTTATCGTGCCAATTATTAAATTATGCTCCTCTATATGATCATCTTCAAAATATATATATCAGTATATAAATTTTATACAATATTATACATTATATACTATATATGTTTAATTATTATTGATTTTTTAGAGAAAAACAATACACATGAATGATGAATATTTATAATGATTGTGTATAAATATTAGATACTATTTAAGTAGTAAGTAACCAAAGACAATTGTTTAAGGTACATAAAAAATGTTCATGTACTATTAACTACTTGGAGCACCTGAGTTTTTTAATTTTTTAATGTTCATGTACTATTAACTATTATCGCCCTCTGAACTAGATTAGTTCAAGATTTGCTTCTTCTTGGAAACATAGCCGTTTAAATAAATATATAGCACAAGAATGTGACATTGTTTTCTGTAGGGTCAACAAATTAATAATACACATCCTATGGCTTTAAGCATCTGAATGGAGAATGCTTTTACATTACAAGTTTACAACATATACAAAGAGCCCAGACAAGAACACATAAGACTTTGGAGCATATATAACCAAATGTCTAAGCACATGATTGCATATAACTAAGTGTGTTAAAACATTTTCTTTAGAAATTTGTTCATGTGGACATGGTAGGAAAAACAGACCCACTTTGTTTATGTTGTAGATTCAGTTTTTGTATTCATGATTTTCATTTCAGATTTTCAGTTTTGCAGCAACATAACATTTCACCAAGTTCCAGGCAAATTGGTGTTGCCTGTGCTGGAAAGGATTATGAAGGCACAAACAACCGAGAGTGAGAAGACTGATAACCATGTGTTCTCTGTGTACATTTCCATTGCATCAGTGAAAGAAAACCGGGCTCGATTTTCGGCCCAGTTTCGCAGTCGATCTGCCTCAGCTGCATACAATGCTCTACCCTGAAAATATGCACATGGTTATGATTTATCTGTAAACAAGATGCAGCATGCAAAAGGTTTGTACTTAACGTCTTCCATGAGGGTTGAGGATAAAGATTCACAAATATGATTTCTTGGAAATTATGTATTAAAAGAATCAAAAGTTTTATGTCTTTAGTTTTCCAAGTAAAGTAATGCACTTTTGCTTCCTTATCATCAACCCTTATGGTTGTAATTAAGAAAATCAATAGGTTTAATTTTGTTAGTTCGGCTCAGATTCTGATACCATGTTAGTGTTTCATCTTAAGACCAACATATTATATCGAGCGATGAATGTTATATCAATAACAATATAACATAATATATTGTAACCTATTAGTTAGAGTCTAATGTGACTTCTAAATATCGAAGGCGATAGAATACCTTATCATCAAACCAGCGACCGCGTCGTAACCATGCAGTAACAAGAGCAAGTAAGATTCTGGGAGGAGTCAAGTAACTGATGGCTTTGCCTGTTCCCTTAACAACCCGCATTCGCGGAACTAATGTTCTAGCAACAGTTTCGGGAAGCTCACAGATGATGTTAAACATTTGCCTGTTTTGGACGGTTGAACCACTGGGCACAAGCAATAGTTAACACAATCATGAACCAATACACATTTCATAGGAGAATTTAATATGAAATACAAGGAAGTTAGTAAGGGAAAGGGATAATGGTTATGTCACATTTGAATGAACCTTAAAAGCAGTTTAGAAAACAATAACAGGCTTGTAAGATGTACCTTAAAAGCAGATCTGTAAGAACCATTCCCGGAGATGCAGTATGGATACCGACGTTTGATTTCTTGCACTCTTTCAAGAGAGATCCTTGAAGTTGTCTAAGCCCGCACTTCGTAGAACCATATCTACATGTCATATAAAAACCGAAGAATGGTAAGCAAGTAAGCATCATTAGTGTTAAGGTTTCATCTCAAAACCAATTGACAATTAGAACAATAGCTCAACATGTATTTAAACCATGCCTAAGAAAATGAGGCAAACAATCCGGGACTTACTTCTCAACATGTATTTTGACCGATGATTAAAGGGTATTTTGGCATTGAGAGGAATAACCCAACAGATATTTAAACCATGCCTAAGAGAATGAGACAGACGACGTGGGACCTACTTCCCGACAATTATGTATCACAACCCACCATGAATTTTGAAGAACACACATCTTTGAGTAAATAAAGTTGGAAAAAAGCTCAGTGGAATTTTCATTGTTTTTTCCATAGGAGAAGAAATTACAGTCTCAAGATAATAACTTACACAGCTGTCAAAGGTGTGCTAGAACCTCCAGAACCATTACCATCCATATTAAATATGTGACCTGCCTTGGCTTGGTTTCTCATAATATGCATGGCTTCTCGAGTGCAAAGTATCGATCCAACCAAATTTGTTGATACAATCTACAACATTAGAAACATACCAAGAATGAGTGAATATTAAACTTGCCAACACTTTATGTTAACAAAACAAATAAGCTTATTAACAAATACCTGTTTAATATCTTCATCACTAAATTGAAGCAGTGGTCTGAAACCTTTATTAGTTCCAGCATTGTTTATCTGTTGAAGTGTTTAAATAATAAATGCAAAGCATGTCATAAAGCATCAGATAATAAAGAAGATATAAAATTAACTTTTTAAACCACATAAAACATGTCATAATGCAATTAAACTCGAGTTCCCAGCAAAAATAGGTGAAACATTGTGTTCTGAGGCCAAAATCATATGTAAATTCAGCCTCATAAACCTGCTAGTAGAATCAAGAGTTTACTTGAACACCAACAATTCTGACATAAGAGAGTTTTCATGCAGGTTAACTCAGTTCTGTATCCAAAGATCGTCAACTCGTAATAGTTCAAGAATTAACTTCAATAGTTTGACAACCATGGTTATGTCTCTTTGTTAAGATAGCACTAGCTTGTTGTGCACACAAAGTAACGGACACAAGTGACGTACCAATATACAGTCAGTCATTGTTACATTTCAATAATTCAACACATTTAGAATACAATAGACATTTTTCTTTCCATCTCCAACATTTTTCACTAATTTTGATTTGTGAAACTCAAAGATTCAAACCAGCAAGATAATCGCAACTCTTACCCAAATGTCGATGTGACCAAGCTCATTGACAGCAAATTTTCCCAGTCTTTGCACATCATGAGGCTCGCAAACATCACTGGCAATGCCAACAACTTTTGCATGAGAAAGCTTTGATAGAGATGAGCCAACTGCATTGTTAATGCCTTCCTTTAGGTTTTCCTCGAGCTCTTTGATGGTTGCTTCTACAGACTCGGGGCTGCCATCACCAAAGTTGAGTGGGAGCAATGACATTATGTGAGTAATATGTAGTAGATCAAAGCAACACACACACATATGTATAGTATTTTGATCTTGATAAATAGTTCTCATAGTTCAGAATAACACCTGCGAGAGGTAACAACTACACGATCTCCGGAAAGAAGAAACTCCCGTGCTAAGGCTTTCCCCAATCCTCTTGTACTGTAACAAACAATTCAGAAGAAACAACAATGTTATACACACATAAGAACTTAATTCTTAAATGCTCATGGAGTAAGAAAAATCTCTTGATTTCTCTCCTACCGGACACAATTTGATGGATACCAGGTCCACAACAAGGCAGACATATAATAAAATTAAGTTAAGTACCCAAAATGATGGGAATCAATATAATAAAATGAAGTTAAGTACCCAAAATGATGGGAGTCAATTAATGAAGGAAAACTTTGTAGCGCTATAGCGAGAGATTTTAGTTGCTTTGTGCGATCGAATGTGGAACTTTTGTGAACCATCATAGTAAAAGGGCAGCCTAGTCAGGTCTAGGGAGGATAGATGTACGTAGCCTTACGTACACAAACAGAGAGGCTATTTCCACGTGAACCATCATAGTGTCTCATTTAAATTACATTTTTAACCAATCCAGTGGTACAAAATCAAGAGAAGTCCTTTGTTTTTGCCGCGGAATAACCTAAGAATCTCTCTTGAAGAAGAGCATTAAGATTCCATACCTCCCTGTTATGACAACATTACGTGGACCAGCACGACAATGTTCCTCCAACACCATGTTAGCACCTATCATTGTCCCAATTATAATACCCCCAAGCCAGCTATACCATATCAGTGCATCCATTTGACTATCTCCACCTTCAACAAAATTTACATAGAATTTAGCATCTCAATAAGGAACCAATGCTTATATGAACAAATACATTTCCATACAAAATTTTGAGTTAGGAAAGTTTCATATAAGCCAACCTGACATCTGAAACCCAATTGCAAGAATGACCCCAGTGCTCATCATGGTCACAATATATCTTCCAATTTGAATAGCAATCTTGTTTTATCAAGAGAGAAACACAGTTAGTATGTGTTTGGATCAGCTTGTTTTATTTTTCAAAACAACTTTTAACAATTACTCTCACAAAACTAATAATTTCCAAACATTCACCTACATTGAATATTGAACAACACAACTCAAGATAGGGAAAAAATGCTTTATACGAGTTAGGATCCTCCTTAGAGGCAAGGACATTACAAACAACTTGAAATAACACAGGTAACATTTGTATCATTTAGATATAATAATATAACACAATAATATAACATTTTTATCATTTAGATATAATAATATAACATTTTTATCCTCGATCCAAGTGTAAAAATAACAACTTACCTCTCTCCCGCTTTAATAATAAATATGAGTTTTTATATAGATAACTATTATGATAGAATAGGATAAACAGTTAAGCACTTACAACTGATAGCACTTCCTCCACCTTCACCAGAGCATGGCGATAAACATCATCTGATTTAGAACGCAACAAAATATACTTGAGAGAATTCCAAAACCCACTTTCCCTTTTGGAATTCACCTCATTTTTCTTCAAAGTTCGAATCTTTTTCTCCTTTAAATCACCCCCATCTTCACTCCGAAACGCCCTAAACTGTTTCACTGACAACCCTTCACAATTATGACCAAAACCAAGCACCCTAGGTGGTGAACTAGTAGAGGGTCCAAAAAAACTGCTCCTGAGTAACCTTGTTCTGTGTTGGTTGAAACTCTCAGGGAAAACATGTAGCTTAACAACTGTGGCCATGGCTTATGCAAAGTTCATGAAACTGGAAGGGAAAAAAAATGGAGAAGTGTTGAATAATGAGTGAATGTTTGGTTTATTTATTGTTATCTTGTGTTGGTGAAAACTGAAAACTAAGTTTCTGGAACATTGTGGTAGGAATGAGGAAAATATCTAGTCTAAGGGATGAAGCATCGAAACGTGGGACAGTTACAATTACAAACGTAAAAGGAAGAGGGTTGTGTTTGTTGGCCATACGTTGAAGCAACCTCATCTTCTTCAGATTGGATGACACGTGGCTAAGTGGGTCTGTAGCCACGTCACTTTACCTTTTTTGTGTGTCAGATTCACTTTTTCGAAATTACCGAGATTACAGAACTCACGGTCAATAACTATGCCGCTAATGGATTTCACCATATCCTTAAATCTCGTAAGAAAATGATATATCATTTTATTAAATCATGTTACAGATTTCATATAATCGAATAATATACGAATAAATATACTTTTATTTTACTGACACATGTTGTGAAGGAAATAAATATACTTTCATGCTATACGAATTATTATGTAAAGGAAATAAACGACCATCATAGTCTAAAGTTGTTATGATTCATAACATGGGAAGTTACATGTTGTGATTATAAAGGTTGTACTTGAAGATGTGATGAACCATGCATATGAAATGAATAATTTTAATTGAGTATTTTTGATACTATCAAAGATATTTCTCATCTTTTTTGAGTAAGAAACTAAAAGAATGTCATCATCGACTTACGAATAAGAAATAATGACCTTACTTAAGTAGGTCAGCATAAGAGGTTGACAAGACTTTTTTAATACATCTACTTATGAATCAAAAATGTTATGGATAGTTAGATAAAGAGATAATATTACCATGAACATTAGTCATGGTAAAGTTATGTCAATTCATATATATTCTTAGGATTTCAGTAATAATAAATATTGTTAAATATTTAAAGTTAGATTTTATAAATTATTCCAATGTTAAAGGAGGCCTTTCTTCGTATTCATACACTTGTATCATTACAATTTATACTACCATAAGCCTAATATAAACATATCAAATGAGTTCGAGCTTAATACATGTCATGGAAACCAATAATTTGAGTTATTAAAAATAGAGTGATTTGTCACTTTCACCTTATAAATATTTATTTGTATATAATGACAAAATTTTAAATTAATAATAGAATTGTTATTTCATTATGTATAAAAAATAAAAACATATTAATTTTATATTTGCGTTTATTTTGTGATGAGATTGAGAATGAAGAGTAGTAAGGTAAGAAAGGGAGAAGAAAGAAAGAGAAGGCGCAAGATTCGGAAGAACCCAACATTGACTTCTAAAGACTCATTCCTCAAATATTAATCTCTATTACTCAAAATAACTCTCTCTTTCTCTTCCTTCCATTTTCTATCCAACATCAACATGAACATCTCTCGTGATCAACGGTCAAGATCTTCCAAGCCACCCACCATCCACGGCTATGCTCGTTCCGGTGATCTTCTTGGATTCCAGAGATTACTTCGAGATAACCCTTCTCTTCTCAATGAGGCCAACCCTATTGTAAATGGGCATCTTCAAAATCTCATCTTTTTCTCTTTTTAAACATCTTATAATGATATTTCATTCATACTTCTTTATGATTTTTTCCTGTGGAAAGAGTAGGGTAATGTTATATTCAATGATGCACATGTTGGGAATTGAGGGATTTTGAGTGATGGGTATGTAGCTTTTAGATCTTCTTTGATGGGAATTGGGAGGTTCATCAATGTGAGTGATGCTTCATTGTCCTGTACTATGATATAATTTGTGGGGGTTTAAGAAAAGATAAGAACTTTAGATAATTCATAATTGTATATATACTTTACCTCTGAAGATCTAACCAGTTTTGAATGCAGATGGCACAGACACCACTTCATGTTTCTGCTGGTCACAATAGGGCTGAGATAGTTCAATTCCTCCTTGGTTTGCAAGGACCAGACAGAGTCGAGCTAGAGGCTAAGAATATGGTTGGTACTCGTCAAATTTGCATGATCTAGACTTTCAGTTATTTTCTTGTACTTGTAAAAAGGTTTCTTTGTATCACCATTGCAGTATGGAGAAACTCCATTGCACATGGCAGCAAAGAATGGGTGCAGTGAGGCCGCACAGTTACTTCTTTCTCATGGTGCCTTTGTTGAAGCCAGAGCAAATGTGAGTTTTCTTTACAATTCATCTGTCATGTAGATTATTTTGACCAAGCAAGAATTTTTTGTAAGTTCATTCCTATTTTTTGCATAACAGAATGGTATGACACCTTTACACCTCGCTGTTTGGCATTCACTACGAGCAGAAGAATTCTTAACTGTGAAAGTATTGCTGGAATACAATGCTGATTGCAGTGCGAAGGATCACGTAGTAAACTTAACTTCCTGTTTTATGTTATTTTAACATTTTTTATGTGAAAACTCGGCTCAAACGTATGAATTGCAGGAGGGAATGACACCTTTAAATCATCTTTCCAACGGCCCTGGAAATGAGAAACTTAGAGAACTATTAAACTGGCATCTTGAAGAGCAGAGGAAGAGACGAGCTATTGAAGCATGCGGTGAAACCAAAGCTAAAATGGATGAGCTCGAAAAGGAATTAGCATATATTGTGGGTCTACATGATCTAAAAATGCAATTACGTAAGTGGGCAAAGGGTATGCTTTTGGATGAGAGGCGTAGAGCTCTTGGTTTGCATGTTGGCACTAGAAGACCTCCTCATATGGCCTTTCTCGGCAATCCCGGAACAGGTTATTTTTGACCGACTTTTTTTGGATTATATTGCTTTGCTCAATACTTCAAACTTGTCTTACATTTGTATGACCACTTAGGTTAATTCTTATAAAGAAATGGTAATTAGTTCCGAAGTTAGTAAATATATTTACCATCCAGTGTCTAACTGGCTATTTTCCTTGTCACTTCACTATTACTAATGCCTTGATTTTTTGGCCATTCTCTTTCATTCTCACTATTCCCCAATTAGTACAGTTTTGCAACCTAAGCTTTTCACTCTTTATTGGATTAGATTGATGAAACTACATATTATTACATAACTGATGGCACACAGACATAACTATCTTTTTGCATAAAAATGAAAATGCATTTACATCAATCATGGCTGTCTTCATTTTCTTTTCATACCATGATTTCACATGTTACCCCATTGAGATTTTATATTTGTTGGTGCCTTTTTTAATTTATCATGTGCTTTTGTGTGTGATCTTTTATCATTTTGCAAATTAACTGTTTTAATGGAAGTTGACTTCTGAATTTTAATAGGTAAAACTATGGTAGCGCGGATCCTTGGAAAATTACTCCACATGGTGGGAATTCTACCTACCGATAAGGTGACAGAAGTACAACGGACGGATTTAGTTGGTGAGTTTGTTGGTCATACAGGTCCTAAAACCAGGAGGAAGGTATGTTACTAGCTTTGAAATATTTTTTTCATACCTGTGATTTGGCTTCTAGAAACCATACTAGACCGAATTGCTTATTGAGTTCACACACTGTATCCAGATCCAGGAAGCAGAAGGGGGGATTCTTTTTGTTGACGAAGCTTATAGACTGATACCGATGCAAAAGTCAGATGATAAGGACTACGGATTGGAAGCGTTAGAGGAAATCATGTCTGTCATGGACCGTGGAAAAATCGTAGTTATATTTGCAGGTTACGACGAACCAATGAAACGAGTAATCGCTTCCAACGAAGGTTTCTGTAGAAGGGTGACCAAGTTCTTCCATTTCAATGACTTCAATTCAGAAGAACTAGCACAAATTCTTCACATGAAGATGAACAATTTAGCAGAAGATAGTTTGCTCTACGGATTTAAGTTGCATCCTTCTTGCAGCATAGAAGCTTTAGCAGCATTGATAGAAAGTGTAACAACAGAAAAACAGAGAAAGGAGAGTAATGGTGGTTTGATAGATACCATGTTGGTTAATGCTAGAGAAAATTTGGACTTAAGGCTTAGCTTTGACTGTATAGATACACAAGAACTTCTTACCATTACATTGGTAGATTTAGAAGCAGGTCTTGGGTTATTATCACAATGAAGAGCTATATCATTAACATTTTTGCCACAATAGGTGGATGATTTTTTTGTAATTTGTAATCAATAATTGATAATAATGTTATAGTATATCTCTATTATGCACTTTCACTGTATTCTTTGTATTTTATTCATTATTGTAAGGTCTCTGCCTTATTATTATTATTATTATTATTCCATTGTTGGTTTCTTGTAATAATAAGGGTCCCATTAAAGCTTTCCGATAATGAATGTCTAGTCCCCAAAATTCTTAATGAAAAATTGTTCAAATAAGGTGGCTAGAAAAATTCTTAGGGTGTCAAGCATTAAATTAGTAAGTTGAAAATCAATTATGGATGTTGATATATTCTTGTATTTTTTAGAGGGTTTGTGATGAACATGGTGCTTTGGTTTGATGTTAGGTGAGAAAGAAAATAAAGGAAATATAATAAAGAACCAAAAATTAAGGAAATGAAAATAAATGGAAATAATGTCCATTTTGGTTAAGTTGGTACTTGATTGACCATATGGAAGGTGCATGAATGAATGTGTAATGTGTTTGTTGTTGTTAATGTCCCTCTCTAGTGTTTTGTTAATATGAAAGTGAACACTACTTATTCATGCTAATTTTCTGTTAAATCTATTCAAAAGTCTTCCTTAGCTGTCATTCTATAATGCATAATGTTATATCCTCATACTAAATTCGCATATTAATTCTCTTACTTATAAGATACTGACATATGTCATTTGCAAACCAATCACTATAAAGTATTATATTGTGACATATGTCTTTTTTTTTAGGAAGATCAGTAGGATGATTTAGTAGAATGGTATATCATTTTCCTTCTATAATATATGCTTCCAAGATTACTTGGCAAGAGTTACAAGCAACACCATCCATTCTTCAAGATGTATTGCAACAATTAATAGAGCTCTTGTGATAGTATAAAAGAGTTCAACTTAAGTGACAATAAATTTGGTCATGTATTTCCTTCCATGGCCAAGAATATTACAAAGAGTGTAATATCCATAACAATGTAAAAGCTTTAATTGGAAGTGTGGTTTTGGAGAGGAAGGTAAAATCTTTCTCTTGTTTGGGAGTTAGATGAAGGACATGGGAAAGTTTTAGAGGACTTCTCAAACCTTCTAAAACCTTCTTTATATCTATTTTTAAAGTTCATCAATTTGAGATTTTTTGGAGACAAAATAGCTAAATATTTTTAATAATTTTATATAATTATATATCATTGTTCATTTCTCATTGTTAATTAAATTTTTAAAGGAAAAATAAAAAATATTATTACATTATTCCCTCGTTCTCTTTCCTTCATAACTCCAAACAAAGTCTAACGAGATAAGGTCTCATGCATCTTAGCCTACCGAAACCTTGAGCGGGACCCTTGTGCATTGGATGACCTATTTTATCCTACTGTCTATGCTTTCATATCATCATATATGGGATGAAATGAAAATGGTTCCCATCTGTATTTAATGATAAAGTACAAGACACGTCAATTGCTATATCCCAAATCCAACAAGGAAGAGTAAACAAAAAATGCATTAAGATTAACGGTTCCAAAATAAGCACCCCCTAACAGAGTAATTTGACTGTAACATATACTCCTCAGTCTCAAGCTGTAATAATAGTTCGATTCGCAGTAGTCACTCGTCTGAGGAAGTAGTGTTGAACAAAGAGAGATTGATTCATATTTGTGCACTCCATAACCACAATAATTTTGTGAACAATCTTAATTAACACACGAGAAACAATCCATGGCAATGAAATCTGAGCAGCAATAAGTGATGAGCATTGAGCACAAAGAATTCCACATTCACAACACACCAATCATGTCCTCAATATCAATAGCACTATCAGTTACCTGAAGATACTAAAACATTATACTCATTTAGACGTCTCTGAAATTGAGCCAACTGAGTCTGCAATTGAAAGATTCTTGCAGCTTTTTGAGACAAAATGATATTCAATTTGGAAACATAGTCATCCAGTTGGTTTCCTGGTTGGTCAGCTTCAACAAGTAAATTCATCTCCTGCAATAACGAAACACTGTTCAAGAAAACAGCATGATTAACAAATCACCAAGAAAGGTACAGGAGATCTGTACGCACCTCCCTAACAATGTCCATCGTTTCCTCTACTTGTCTCCGGTGAGCAGTTACAAGATCTTCCTCTTCCTAATTTCCGAGCAAAGAAGGCACCATTAAGTACTTTAATAGTCAGAAACATTTTATCAATGAATCAATATGGCATAAGAAGAATATACCTTCAACAGGATATTTAAATCATCATCAGGATCAGAATTATTAGCCTCAAAATATGGGAGATCTACATGTTTAACACAAGAGTCTATCTTCCTCTTTTCCTCCAGAGAAGATAATTGGTTGGTATCCACCCTCTTGCTAGACACGGAAGATGCCAGATTACTCCCCATCCTACTGCTTGGAACACGATCCACAGCAATTGGAGGAGATGATTCTCTTTCAGGCTGTTTAGACCAACCAAATCGATTCTTGTCGCTAGAAACATACATTATTTCATCATCGAAGGTATCATCGAAGGTATCATCATGAGATTGAGTTGAAGGTCCAGGCAATACAGTTGAGTCTCTAAGGTTTGAAGAAGAGAGGGGATCCCTCCTGGAGCTGTTCCCTTTTGACAGACTCTTCACCCTGAAATGTCACTGTCCATTAGAAATACTTATTGATATCACCAGGATCAATCATTTTATTGCCAAAGATTTTCAGAATACATACCTGTCCGCATATCTTAATGTATTGAGAGTATGCTCAGAGGAACCTGAGCTTGGTGAAATGCATGATATCATTACAGTGCGTGAATCACCAACAAAAGAGTCCCGAAGAACTTCTGTCAATTTACTTCCTCTGAAAGGGATATGCCCTTGGTCACTGTCTAGAGCTCTAATGCATTCTTTCAATGCAAGTAAGCTTTTATTAATTTCTGCACCTTCAATCCTGGAATGTAAAATAAGAATTAAGAATCAAGTCAATTCAACTAAATATACAATCTAACACAGTTGCCTCTAAAAGTCTGAAGATAACGGCTACATTAATTAGCAAGTCTTTTTGTTACTTAAATGAAAAATCTGCTACAAAATGTACATGAAAGATATTCTCAAGATTCAAAAATAAAATCCCACCTGGTCTGCTTATCATTATCTGTAGTATCTGCACCACGTTCACTACCAGCCAGATCAATAAACGATAGCTTGCCCACAAGTCGAGCAGGCTTTGTTTCTGTCCCATCAGCTGATCTCTTGATACAGAGCTGAAGTATAGCATGTGATCGAGATGATTCCTCATTTGCACCAGTTGTACCAGTACTTCTTGTCGCATTTCCTTTCTCAATAAATTCCTTGATTGTCTGAACTTTAAAAACCCTGTATTCTTGCAAGCCGACAATGCAAACCTGCTGCTTTCCATCCTCCCTCATGCAAAGTTTTCTGCAAAATCATAAACAAATCAGGCAAGTAACTTGAAAAGAGAGATTACTTTCTAGTCCACAAGTCAATATGACTTACTTTCGATCATTGAGGAGATCAAATAGTTTCCCCCCATAAATTTCGAAGAAACTAACAAACAATTGGAAGCCTTTGTTCTGGTATGTGTGTTGCATAAATCCTAAAATATCTTCTGATGCTTTCAGAGGCAATGGCTGCATAGTATACGTTTTCCCACTCCCTAAAAAATATAGTAACTTAATATCAACTAAAAAAATCAGAAAAAATACACATTTTACTAAACCACTTTCGACACTTCCTGGCAGGAATTAAATGAACTTATCTCACAATATAAATCAGAACATCATCACCTATTCTATCAAAGTAATCATAACAAATAATAAAATAAATTACCTGGAACATATTCAATTTAATTTGAAAATGTTTAATGGAGTTGAATGGTTCACAGATAATGCTAAATCTTATCAGGAAAATTCACCAAAACAAAAGCCAGATAAGTTTATTTGGGTTAAAAACAAGCCTGGAAGAAGTTGGCATATGATGAAGCTTTCAATGTAAGAAACACAGACAAAAGTTTGCAAACTGAAGTGTTCAATCTTAAATTATATATGCTTCATCAGTACAGACGTTATCAATCAAACAATTACATCATTGGTCATCTTCATTTTTATTCATACCTTTCACTCTATTCTAATAGTAAAGTAAAAATATTCTGAATTATTCGAGGAACATTTGATGTCTCTATCCTCGTAATATAGCAAGCATGTAGCTCAATTCTAAAACGAAAGATATTCCTATTTTTTCCAATTCAGCAGTTGACGCTCAATGTAAGTACTCGTACATTTCTCAATTAACAGTTAACAAAATACTTACCTGTTTGCCCATATGCAAAGCAAGTTGCCTTTGTCCGTTGGAAAATCAGCGGAACTATGGGCTCCACAGTCTCAGCATACACCTAGAGAGGAAAAGGTAACCAATCTAGTGAGACTAGTAAACTATTAGTCAATGTGGTTACAAGAAACACGGCAAGTTAAATAATTACTTCATCATTCGAAACATCTTCATTCAGCACAGCATCAAAGACAAACTCATGTTTCTCGACATATTCTGTTAAGTCAACCTGCACGCATAGGTGAAGTGGAAATAAAACTCAGACAAGGTACAACACCCATACATCTAAATACAGTAAGAATGTTTCAGTTGTAAAATCTTCACATTAATGCATCAATATTAGTTAGAAATTGTCAACCTTAGTTACTGATTGCCTTTCTAACAGTGATCGTAAGGTATAATGCAATTCGAATTCCAGAATGAGAAAGAGTTGAAGTTAGAGATACTGTGTTGAAATACATCAGTACATTGAACATTGAAACATTAACAGGAAAGGTTGTCCATGGTTAAGTACATTTATTTCCCCTTCCCTTTAATTTTAAGAACTAGCTCCTTACTTTGGATAGGATGTTAAAAAATGATTTTAATCTTCATTTACATTTGCCAGGATAACCACCATTATATCATGAGGAAGTTTATGTTGATGGAATGCTATTAAACATAAGTACTTTTAAAATGCAGTTTATATACTAAAAAATCCTTAATATTATAGGGCGTATAAAGCATGAGACACAACACATGTAGGAATTTGAGTATGAAGTATCTGAACCAAAAGAAGAAGGGAATATTAAGTTCAGTAGTTTGGTTGACTTCTGAGTTGCTTGTAAAAAGCATTTTGTATGTCAAAGAATTGCATGCTAACTGCTGCAAAAGCAGCATAGACATAGATAGGGACTGTACAACACTTGGCTGCATATATTTGAGAACAAATTCAAACCAGAATTCATGTCATGTCATCATGTCATAAATGTAGATATTTAAGATAACCTGGCGCTTACTCACCTTGAGTTTTCTTTCAAGAACCATCAGATAATTTGAATCAATAGTAATTATGTCTTCCTCTTTCTTTGCTGTTTCCTTCTTATTTAGAGGTCTCTTCCGAACCTGTAGCAGTAAGTCGCGCTTTCAGTCAAAATACATCTGTTAAAGGAGCTAAAGGCCCTTCAGTGCCCCAAAAGAAGATGAGGCATAAAAAGGAAACATGTGGCAAGAAGCATACCACAACTTTGATCTTAGCAACATTGTTCGTTCTCTCTTTATCTGTTGAGAAACTTTTAAGGACATGATTCTCGGGCAATCCCCGAGACCTGTTTACAAGTTTGTTGCTGGAGAAAATCGGCTCAGTGTCATCAAAACTTTGACCTCCAACAGTGCCATTTGTTAAAAAATTAGGCATCTATTTAGTGTGAAAACAAAATTCCCAGTCACTTGCATGTTTACAATAAATAAATCACACTAAATAGAAACTCAATTAACTATGAATTAGTATAACCAGTTCACTAAAGTAGTTGAGTAACAAATAACCATTAACATTTAACATTATTCCTAACATCAACCTCATTATGCACCTGCAAGCAACTCCGCTTTAATTAATTCAAAGCAACTCAACTTTGATTGAAGTGAAATACTAACATGTCTGGTTTGTTGCTTACTTTTTACACAAAAAGAGGTTCTAACCTAAAACCACTCGTTTTCATTATAAACTCTTTCTGAACACAGGTGAATCCAAACAAAACGAAACCTATAACTTCCCTTCGATTATAAGCTCTACTAAACACAAAACAAGTTAATCCATACAAAGACCAAACCTCAGTATCAAATGAATGCAGGTCAAGAAGTCCACTTGTGAAAACACGATCATCATCGATCTTCCTCAAGCTTGAAGATCGAGCTCCAAACTCCTGCAAAACGAATCGTTTCAACCACACACCTACCTAACTCAGCACGTTTATAACATGTTCGAAATTCAAAAATCTAGGCGAAGGATCGCGAAAACGAAAACCTCACCTGCGCGGAAGTTGAAGGCTGAAACGACCGTCCACTATCGGAGCTCTGACGGTGGTGGTGCACGGCGGAACTAGATCGCCGCATCTCTCTCTCTCTCTCTCTTTCAACTACACTCATGCAATTCAAAATTACCGTTAGATTCTAGCTCCTAGAACGAATATGAAATATGAACACACACGAGAAGATAATAAGTGACAAAGACAGTAGAATCTAAACGGAGAAGTTGTTGTGAATGGTTATTCATATTTTTTTTAGCTTTTTTTCTTCACGAAATTTTCTAGGGAAAGAAACGGAGCTCTCAGGAAAAAGTTGAACAAAATGATTTTGAAACTTCAAAAGGAAAAGCGCTCTGTGTAGCAGCGCGTGTGGTCAATGTGGAATTTCATGAGGAGGAGGGCCGCGTGTGGGTCCAGCTTTTGTTTTCTCCAGATAAAAAGCTTCCAGTGTTTCACGGCTTTGCGTTTCTTCAATGTTCGTCACGCGCTGTGTGGTAGGGCGTTTAACACGCGCGTGGGTGAACTCTGAAGCGGTCAGTTGTTGTCGTTGTCGGGCACCTGCCCGGCAGGTAAATGGTCAAAGAAAGGGTTTGGGCGGTGTTAATGGGGCTCACGTCAATGGGAATATATCAATACAAATATTATTTTGAGAAAAAAATTGTATTATTTAGGTGGGAGTTTTATATATTGTTATTGAATAATCTAATATTTATATTTAATTTTTATGATTTTTTTTTAAAAAAGTAATATAAATAAATGTTATATTATATATTAAAAGTATATAAAATTTTACATTAAAATGTATACTTAAACCCATACTTTTTACTAAAACTTTAATTTTTTAAGTGTAATATATGTAAAATTTCATTCCTTCACGATTTTCACTAACTAAACCACATACTGTTCATAATTTTCATGTTTTATGTCTCGCTTCAATTAAAATTTATAAAATAATATTAAAATATTAATTTCTGTTATAATATTTTTTTAAATTTTTTAAATAAATGAAGTTTTTTCATTGACTTGTATATCAAGTGAGACATAAATTAGGATATATGATCTCAATCTCAAAGTAATTGATTATGTGAATGTAAGAATGAGAATTAAATGATAAGAATTTTTATTTTCAAAATAAAATGCAAAGAATGGAGCATCGAAATGCTCATCACAATCTAATTGGTCCACATGCGACTCATCGCCCTCCCATCTTCATGGCACTAGATAATTTACCATTTGGAAAAAAAAACGTGAAAATTTTATACAATATTTTCTGTCTAATTTGATACATAAAAGTGTTTTGTCAAATATTTATATGAATTACTACTTTAAGCATATCAAATTAGAGTTAAAAGTGTTGGTCTACTGGTGTAAGGTCTCACTAGATCTTAAGGTTGAAAGTTCGGTTCTTATGAATGATACTTATTGGGAGGGATAGTCATGAACCCGAAAGTGATTAGTTCTTTATCCAAAAAAAATGAGAAATACATGGTTAGAGTTTACTTGGTTAAATATTTTTTGGTACTACTAAATGTATTTATTACATTTTGTGAGGAACTAATCTTTGGGGATTCATGGATACTTCTCTTAACAAATGTTGTTCCTATCAAATCTTTAATATTTTAATCATCTTAGAATTTAATAAGACTTTATACCACTAGAGTAAAATTTAGACCATTTCTCAATTTGTGTGTCATCCTTACATACGGGTCATGCCGATCTTTTTTTTATTGTTCCAATTTTATCCATTGTTCCCCAAGGAACACCATAGAAAGAACATTCAGTGTGTGGAAGAATAAATTTGTAATTTTGTGCCACATGCTCAAATTTAAATATTTTATTGAGGTCCAAGTAGTTATTGCTACAATGGCAATACATAATTTTTTTAGGCAAAATAGCATCTCAGATCCTGAGTTTAACATTGTGGATGTCATGATGATGCTATACTAAATGTTGATGATGATGCTACCAACAATGATGGTGGTCTTGCTGAATACATGGATAATATATTTTCTGAGCACATGTGTCTTGTTTGAGATTCAATTAAGGATGACATTATTAAAACTTTTGTATGAAACTTATATTTGTGTATTGTTTCTTTTGTCAATTGTGTAATTTAAATTTAACAACTTCTATTTATTTATGTATTAGGTTGTTTTTAAGTATTGATATTGATTTTTATATTGCATTTTATTTTAATGTATATTTTTTATGCAATATTAAAAAAATAATAGTAAAAATATATATGATGATAAATATTAAAAAATGTATATTTAAATAGTGTAAAAAACAAACAAAATAATTATAACATAAACAAATAATCTCATATCCTTTTTTTGTAATTTACTATGTAAAAAATAAGTTTTCTACCTTACTCAAACAAAACAAATTAATTTATATTCACTTTTCAGCTAAGGTACCCAAACTATCATTGACAATTTGGGCAAAGCTCATGGGACCCGCTCGCCCGCACGTTTTGGGCGGGCAGGGCATGAAAATTGTGTCCATCCACCCTAAAATATCCGCACAACATGCCGTTTTTGTCCATGGGCGGGCCCTGTGGCATCAATAAACACTAAAATAAGAAATTTGATGGGTAAGTATGACAAAAGTAATTTATGTTATCACCACGTGAGTGCAACTAACAATTTTCCAAAATATAATATCTTACCAATTAAATGCATGTCTGGTTTATGCAAACAATATATTATGTTTTGTGTTTTTAATCTTACTATTACACTATATATCCATGTAATCTAAAATACTATGTCATGTTTAGTTTTTTTTTAATTTAGGGCGGCCCGCAAACTCGCCTACCAATGTTTAGGGCGAACAGGACCGCCCTAATTGCCAATACTAACCCAAACATAAACAAATAACATTAATATATTATAATCTTACAGTTTATAAGCTGAAACTATAATCTTAATCTATACCAAATGCACCTTCTATGGGAAGAGATAATAAATTTATATGGACCATGCCCAAAATTCTTCCCTCCTTGAATGCAAAGAAAGTAAAAGAGAATAGAAAATGCTTTACAATGTCAAAATACGTTTCACTTATTGTTTTCTTACACAAACTACATATCTCTTTCTCCTCCATCTCTTTCTCACAAGTCTCTCTTCTCTTCTCTTATCACTCATATAAAATTAAATGTACCATTATTAATATTTTATTAAATTTTATAAATTATACTTTTTAAAAAGTTAGTTTATATATCCATATATCTTTTATTTATAAAGTCAATATTAATTTGTAACATGTGAAGATAGTAAAATATCTGGAGAATAATAAATTCGAGGTCAATTTTATTAAACTAATTCAAATAGCATTAATTAAGTGACTTATATATGATGATGCTATTTGCTTGATCCGTTTTTCTGATCCCATTACTGAATACTGAATACAACAAAACCCGAAACAGAATCTGAACTTGTTGAACAAAATTTCAAAATTCTCACAAATTCAAAACAGAAACAATGGACGCTCCGCAAGGTGGATCCGGATCCGAAAGAGACAAATCCAACACTTCCTCTTCTCCGATCTCCGTCGTAACCGCTTTCTGGAAAGGTATCAATATTCTCATTACTATTCCATTTCAATGTTTCATTCACCTCTATCGCTAACTAACCCTAACCGTTTCCATCAAAACACTTTGATTCTTCTACTTTTTTCAGATTTTGAATTGGAGAAGGAGAAATCCATTTTGGATGAACAAGGACTTCGTATTGCAGAAAACCAGGAAAATAGTCAGAAAAATAGGCGTAAGCTTGCGGAGAATACTAGAGGTATGTTTGATTTTGAATTGGTCACTGTTTCTAACAATTAAGCTACAAAAACACATAGGTAGCTTTTGCCATGAGGATAGAATAATCAGGATGGAATTGTTCTGTTATGTTCTCTTTGGTTTCACTATTTAATCTTATGCCTTTTATGTTGTATTTGTAAATTAGAGCAATGTGGAGAATAAAACTGACACGCCTGTTTCTAACACATTTACCAAAACACTACCCTAGAGGTTACAATCATTTTAGTGTAGAAATTTGGAACCAGGGTATTTAGAGTGTGTTTGGGTTAGATGTCAAAAATAGATTGTTTTTATAATCAATTATATATAAATTCAGTTTCATACTTCATGTTTGAATATGTTTTGTAAAGTGATTTTAAGATAATCTGATTAGTTTTGATTGTGTAAAAAAACATTTTTATATTTATAATATTTGTTTGGTAGGTAATTATGCAAGGGTGAAATAGGAAAAAAATGATGGTTTCAAAATAATCAACTTGACACTTTTCTCTCAATAACATTTGCCCTCTACAAATCATTTTTTTATATATTCAGTTAGGTTTGTCAAACATGTAAGATAAACCCAAAACAACTTTTATTATAAAAAGCCGCCTGGGAAAATACTTCCAAAATGCGCTCTTAGTCCCCCCCCCCTGCCCCTTCTGTTCTATTTATTGTTTGGGGTACTGAATGAATTTGTCTGAGGAATCATAAATTGTGCTGCTTTCAGACTTCAAGAAAGCTTCACCTGAGGATAAGTTAAGTTTGTTTAACTCCTTGCTTAAGGGCTACCAGGAAGAGGTTGATAATCTTACTAAGAGAGCGAAATTTGGAGAAAATGCTTTTCTCAACATCTATCAAAAGCTATATGAAGCTCCAGATCCTTATCCTGCCCTTGCATCGATTGCTGTGAGTTCCATCATTTCACTTACATGCCCCATGCTTTTCGGTTCCATTTTTGTGTGTACACAATAGATTTCTTGTGATATTATTGGACTTATTACATTTACTTGCATGAGATGGTTAAGAATGCATGGTTCCATCCATTGATGTAAATGATTGTTCTTTCTTTCAATTCCACTGGTTTTCTCCTACTTTAAAAATCAAAATAGTCCCTGTTTGTTCATTACAAAGGTTTTGGTAAAAAGGAGACCAAAATTCATTGACAGTATGCAATTTATGCCATTTTTCAGTACTCTTATTTGGATTAAATAATAGAAAACACTTGAATTTTAAGGATTCTTGCTTTTCGTCAAATCTACTTGGGGACAGGATTGTACTTGTAGTATCTATTTAGTGTTCTGCCCAAAATATTTTTAAGGGTGTATCCACCTTTTAAATTGCAGATAGATTGGCAGCCCTGCTGCATTCTTAGTATGTATGATTATAGACACCAGTTTAAGTTTCCATCATTGACTTGTCAATAGTTGTAAGAGTTTCCACGTTTCCTGATTGCTAAGTTGTATGGACGAAACTTGTGTCCATTGGTGCATACACACACATATGCACACACACACACACCTATTTCTGCATGTATGGGAAGCTAATCAAGCTATGCACATGTATGCATGTGTTTGTTTATTTTCTCATATATTTTCTTTGTATAGGAGCAAGATCTCAAGTTATCCGAGCTAGAATCTGAGAACCGTAAAATGAAAGTTGAACTTGAGGAATTCAGGACAGAGGCAACTCACTTAAAGAATCAGCAGGCCACAATACGAAGACTCGAAGAGAGAAATCGACAATTAGAGCAACAGGTTTTTAATGCTTATGATATTATCATACTGTGTATAACACAATGTCACAGTCTTTCAATTCTAGAGGAAAATTCTCA
Source organism: Lupinus angustifolius (assembly GCF_001865875.1). Taxonomy (NCBI): domain Eukaryota; kingdom Viridiplantae; phylum Streptophyta; class Magnoliopsida; order Fabales; family Fabaceae; genus Lupinus; species Lupinus angustifolius. The sequence continues at coordinate 32,678,049 of NC_032014.1, forward strand.
CTGGTGCCTTTGCATTTTGCTTCTTATTTTTGGTTTATTATGCATAGGTGTATTTGAGTGTACTATAATTATCTGTTTATAATCCTAATATCCTTTACCATTGTATCCCTTCCAATTTAATTTTATAATAGTTTATAAGAATGAATAAAATGTAGGCATAGTTACAAGCACGGTTAGGTTGCTTTACATGTGTACTTTGTCTAATACTATCTACTATCTCAGTCTACTCTTATGTATATTTTTGGTATTAAACACCAACAATGTTATCAAATGGTGACCATGGTGTGGCAAAGTTTCTGAAATCTGCCATAAGACTGTCATGGCAAGACAGGTTTGCAATGGCTGCGCCATACCAATAACACTGTGACGGTTTGAAATGGCTGCGCCATACCAATAGCGGTATGAGTGAAATTTGGCAGTTTGAATGTGACAAACCTCTCATCCACCATCATATCCAGTTTATGGGTGTTACCCTTTAGATGGTAAAAGAGAGCTGTGTTAGTAAAGGAAATCTTGTCCTCTATATTTATGTTCTGTTCTTTTATTTGAAACCTGGACCTACACCTTTTCCACTCTACATATCATAACTACAAATCCACCACCCTTTTACAATATTTTAACATGCCTGCCATACATACACCATTTGCTGCACCGCTATCCACCATAATTCCATGGTATGTTTTTTGCTTACTGCCAGCCCCCACTGCCAATCTGCCATCTAGCACTTAAAAAAGTGGAGAGTAATAGGACAGTAGGACTTACCAGGGTGCTGATATTGCACATTTTGAGTACAAATTTTCTCATCAGTTGCCAATTTTTTAATTTAAATTACATGCATTTGCCAACGTTGCTATTTTTTTCACTTTAAATCACATGCATTTGCGAATAGTGCTTGTTTGTTTTATGCATATGTTTTTTTAATATACATACAACAGCTGGAGAATTTTTCCATTTAGTGATAAAGAATTTCATGAATTTTTCCATTTAGGGTGCTTGTTTGTTGGAAGAAAGGCTGTAACCATATACTTTCCCATGTTCATTAAATTAGCTTCTCAGTTTAGCTGAATTTCACCATCTCTACTATCATGTTGTTAAAGTAATAACAAGTTCTTGTCAATCATTGTATTCATATTTTCTTATCCTATGATGCATATGCGATATGACTAGAACTCTCTGGATCCCTTACATCTTTAAAATTCAATTGCAAATTAGACCTACCTATTTCATGGGTTTGAATTTGATGTTTGAAGTTATGTGAGTCAGATGGAAGAGAAAGTGAAAGAAATTGTGGAGATAAAGCAACGCAGTCTAGCAGAAGAGAATCAGAAAACACTGGAAGTTTTGAAAGAAAGGTAACTTCTTGTCTACTGTTGCAAATTAAGTATTTGTTTATGAGGCTTAGCACATGAGACCAGTGCATTTAGGTACAAGATTGTTTGTGTACACGGACTATAGAAAGAATGAAACGAGAAGCATGGGATTAACATACCATCTGATAAGAAGAAACAATGTGAGTACAAGCAACTGCCTGTACATGTGGTAGGGTGGTTGGATGAAAGAAACAGAATATGATAAAGACAAGGAGTATAATAAGGAAAGGTGGGGAGGGGGCGAGGTCAATCAAGGATTAATTAATTGTAGGATTGAATGGAACGTTACAGGTCTCTTGACTGACCCATATTATTCTGTTTTTAGCATCTTCATTACCTATCTGCTTGCTGTAAGTGAGGAAGAGTCTATGTTTGCAAATCTGTTTTGGAATTACTCCCACTCCTTCTATAATCAAATACTTGGGTCCCTAGCAGTTTGTCCGCCTTGCTCTGTTCTGTACTTTAGCTGAATCCTGCTATGCTATTGGAACGAACCTTCTCTGCCATGTCATTACTTACCTAGACTTGTGAGTTATGACCTCTTTATTGTATGCAGGGAACAAACACTGCAAGACCAGTTGCGGCATGCCAAAGATAGTGTTTCCAATATGCAGAAATTACATGAACTTGCACAAAACCAATTGTTTGAGCTCCGTGCCCAATCTGGTAATCAAACAGTTTTCATTTCAATTTTTTGTCATACACTTCTTAAATCCATGACATCAGTTGTTACAGTTCAGTAATCTGATCTGGCCAGTATGCCTTTCTTTATGCATATTGAAATCATGACTCACCTGATATATTTCAATACTGAAGAACACAATCTCTTATATTCTTGAAAATTTCAGATGAAGAGAGGGCTGCTAAGCAATCAGAGGTCAGTCTTCTGATGGATGAAGTTGAACGAGCACAGACAATGCTTCTTAGTTTGGAAAGAGAAAAGGTGTGCTTTACAAACTTTTATTTGATTTTGATATGTGGTTTTTGTAATCACGTGCCATGTTCTTTATTTTCAATTTCTTCAAGTTTTGCTACTTTATCTGTACTTGCTTCAGAATTTAGGAGGTGTTGTAGTCTTCTTGTTTTAGCTCTATTGAAGTGTAGGGGACATGAGATTGGTCAATAGGACATACAAGAAAAAATAAGATCATAACGAATGTTTTCGAAATGAAATTGGAGCAGGACCTATTTAGGACATGACAGAAACCTGACTTAAGGTGGTTTGGTCATGTGATGAGGAGACAAATGGAGTGTCTAGTGCGAAAAGTGGATGAAATGGAAGGTAGTCTGATAAAAAGGGCAGAGAAAGTCTTCGGAGAAAACTTTTAAGAAAAATGTTGATCGGCATATATTTTTTGAAAGTTTATTTTGTTTTTGATAGATCCTACTGGCACCAGTTGATCTATGTTGCCATCTCTTCTAGTGGAATAATGGATAAGGCTTGCGTGGTGTTGTTAAATTATTTTGCTTCATTTTTTGTGCTCTGTTAAGTTATAACAAGTTGATGCTTCTATTCTTTCCTATAAAAAGATTGTTGGTGTTGCAATCAGTTCATTACTATATACATATTAAACACAATAGGGAGTTCTCCTATGTGAAACTCAAGAAAAAGAAACCCAGATTTTTTTTTGAAAATAGGAGTTTGAAGCGACAAAGTATTGATGACCAGGAAGATGTTGTCTAAACTAAATCCCTCTTACGTATTCCTAGTAGAATTACTTTCATTTGCATAGTCAGTGGTTGACTGATCCATGTAACAACCCTACTTGTTGCTTGTTGGGATAAATCATATGCTTTATTTGTATTGATGACCTACCACATTATCCATACTGTTTTGCTCTCACGACAGTATTCTTACCATGTGTAGACAAAGAACAGGATTATAATATTGTATTTATCCAGAAAGGTTATTCTCAATGCATATAAATTGAATAGTGTATTTTTCCACTGTTTGATTGAATTATGTATTTGTATAGGTGTTTCATGGGTCTTTGTGATATAGGGATGCAGTTTTTAGTCCATAAAATCAGCACTTACAACATTCAGACAGATATACTATTTGTTCTAGTGACCCTTCTGTGTCTTTGACTCTATGCAGGGGGTTCTCCGATCTCAGTTACAAACAAATGAAGAGACTGGAACTAAGACAAGGTATGATGGTTCTCATCTTTCGATTTTTTGGATATATAATATTCTGTTTCCCAAAGTAATAGTTGAACACATTTACACATATTTCTTTTTCTAAAATAAACAAGATCTATTTTCTCACTTCCAAATTCTACCTGAAGAAATATTTTTGTGGCAAGTTAAAACAATATTTTTATTTTAAACCTTAATAAAATAATAGCCAATTCTAGCATCCCCTTTTATTTGAATTACATTTCTGTTCTGCATTTCTTTCAAATATCCTTTGGCCTTTTTTCTCCCAAACATGATAATGAAAAGCATCCCTGTTCAATTCATTAAAGATTTGATGGCTGAAGCATTTCCTTTTTCATCGAACAAATCAATTTAATTTGTTTCCACCACTTTCGTGTTTACTTGGAACCAAGAGAAGTAGCAACTGCTTCTTCCAAAATGTCTGAGTAAAGATGCATGTTACTGAGCAGTGAGCAGATTATTGCAAGTCTCCACATGCTCTGAGAAACACACCAGAAAGGATTATATGGATCCCCCAACTTATTAATCATTCCTTGGGTGAAGTATAGTCAGCTAAGATATGGATAAGTAGTCTCCAAAAGAAACATAGCATATCTTTTATGGTAAACTCGTCATACAGAGTTATTCAATGGCTCGGAGCTATGTGATTTTTTTATTTTCTATCTGTATATGGAGACCCACTCATCAATATTAGCCAAATCCTATTTTCCTTACATGCTTTTTATTTCTTTTAACTTGGACACAAGTCTTCAGATTTCTGTTGGTTCTTATTTTGCAGTGATACTTTAGACTCAAATACTGTGCTTGAGAATTTTTTAAATGCCAAAGAGAAGCTAATCTCTGAATTGAACATGGAGCTACACAATATTGAGACAACCTTATCAAATGAAAGAGAACAACACATAAATGAAGTCAAGAAACTAAATGCAATGCTCAATGAAAAGGTGATGTTTCAACAGGCAGAAATCTTTTAAGAACTTCCTCCGTGTGATATTTAAATACTTTATAAGTGATTGTAAATTATTGGAAGACTTTGATCCCATATATTTTGGGTTTTCAATTGGCCAAAATCATATCAGATGCTTTGTTCATGAACTATATTTTAAAAACTGTCCCTTTCACAAATATCTGAATTCATATTTTAGTTTGACATGAAGGATCTTCATGAACTTTTGCTTTTACGATGATGTGAATTTCTTTTCCTTTGCTTGAGCTATGAGTGTGCATGATAATGCTATTCCTTAGTTTTTTTTTGTTGCATGATCCTGATTTAGTTGCACTTCTTCTATCAGAAACAATTTTCTCATAGTATAAGCAGCTGAAAGCATGTCTGCTAAAAACAGAGTCCTGTATAATTATTTTCAATTACTGTGTTGAACATATGTGTCATGATCTGTATTTTATTCAACATCTTCACTAACTTTCTTTTACCTTATCTTAATATAGGAGGCTGCTCTTGAGGTGATGAAGAAAGAGCTTCAAGCAAGGCCAACAGAAAAAATGGTTGATGATCTGCGTAAGAAAGTGAAGATTTTGCAGGTAGTTTAACTGTTCTCTGTCTTATCTAATGGACATTTTGATTACCTCTCTTTTCGGGTATCACTGTTTATATAACTCCTTGTGAACTATGCATGCAGGCAGTGGGTTATAATTCAATTGAGGCTGAAGACTGGGAAGTGGCTACAAGTGGGGAGGAGATGAGCAAGATGGAGTCTCTTCTTCTTGATAAGAACCGCAAAGTTGAACATGAACTAACACAGTTGAAGGTACAAATGTGGTTTGCTTAGCAATGGGGCATGTAATTCCCCACCCCCATGAATAACTCTGTACAATAATAATAATGATAAAAGAAATAATTGACTCCTCCATTTATGTAGTGTAGCTTTCCAGAAGGTAAGGTCTGCTAGGAATTGTCTCACATATTTCCCATCTTTAAATATTGTCCATGTCGTTGAATCAATACTTATCTCATGTACTATCTTAAGACCATTCATCTAGATGTTCTACAGGCGTTATTGCTGTGCATTTTTAAGTATATGTTATTCAGATGTAGTTCTACCATTTTCAGGTCAAACTTTCAGAGAAAACATCCGTAATGGAAAAAGCAGAAAAGAAGATAACAGAACTTACAGCAAAGGTTAATGAACAACAAAAGTTGATACAGAAGTTGGAAGACGATATATCGAAGGTTTGGAACAATTACCACTAAAACCTTTATTACTATATCCACCACAAATAAAATATGGTCCTCTTTTGGTCATTTCTTTGTTATGCAATGGTAACGTTGTTTGCTTAGCGACCAAGAGGTCACAAGTTCAAATCCTGGAAACAATTTCTCCGCTTGTTGGTGTACATCTGCCCTCCCTATACCCCACTAGGTGGGAGCCTCGTGCATTGGACTGCCATTTTTTTAATGCACTTAGCCACCCCTTTTGATACAGGGCTATAGTTCCAATCCAAAAGATCGTAAAGGGACTTTCCTTGATGACTGGGATCTTTCAGAAGCTGCAGGTGGTGAGACATCTGAGGTAAATTCCTCTTTCCATGCTGCTATCCTTACTGCATATTACTAACTTCTAAGAATAATCCTCATTCCTCAGTACTAACCAAATATCATGCCTTCAATAATTGGCTAAATACTCATTAAATTGAATATTAAATTTTTTTAAATTGCTGCATTTGCATCAGCATACAGACCAAAGGCAAGCATCCTTAGACCAAGATCAAAGCTCAATGCTTAAAGTTATCTGTAATCAGAGAGATCGATTTAGGACACGCTTGCGAGAGACAGAAGAGGTATGTTTTTAATCAATATGTACTCATTCTTTCTATTCCTTTCTGTCTAACATTATTTAAGTCAACTTTTAGATTGTACATGTGACGGTGTTGACTTGGGTGAATTCTTCACTTTTAATAGGAAATAAGGGTGTTGAAGGAGAAGATTGGAGTGCTGACAGCGGAACTGGAGAAGACAAAAGCTGACAATGTTAAATTATACGGGAAGATTCGTTATGTCCAAGATTATAATAATGAGAAAGTGGTTTCTCGGGGTTCTAAAAAGGTTTTCAAAATTGTTCATTGTTTTGACATCATGCTCTTGACCTTTTCAAGTTCATATTTATTTATTTTTTATTTCTTTTACCCTGATTTTCATATTTGTTTCTGATTTGATGTTCAGTATGCAGATCTTGAAAGTGGTTTCACATCAGATGTTGAATCTAAATACAAGAAGATATACGAGGATGATATAAATCCTTTTGCTGCATTCTCGAAAAAGGTGGATCAGCTAGTCTACTCTAATGATGCACAGCATATATTTTTTAATTGGCATTTGCATTTTATGTTCGTATCTAGTGGTATGGCTTGACTACTCTAATATGAGTATTTGTGTTTTCAAACAAAAACCTCTATTTGTCCAAGATAATTAAAAAACATAAGATTTTTAAAGGAAATTCCTATCATTTTTAAGGTTGATAGATCATAGAACAACTTCTCAAATGTTTGTGTGAAATAACTTCTATTGATAATGAGGTTTTAGGTGTATTATATTATAGAGATTGCAAAATGGTATGTCTAATCATCAGGTAAAGGGAACATTTCCTGGCATTTCCTTCATAGAAAGTCTAAACTTCCATTTGTTAAATATGCATTTTACTTACTGTTAAACATAGTGATAGCTATTGAACACTGGCATTAGGGACTATCCTGATGTTTAGATATCTCTCTCATCCCCCACCTTACCAATAACAGGGAGGCAGGTGGTTGGGGGCATGAGGAGGAAAGATAAAGGGCTATTGGTTGGAAACATGAAAAAGTTATCTATAACTGAGTTTTATGTTTCCTAATCAATATTATTTAGTTCTAATCATTATGGAGGATTTAGATGTAAATGGTTAATCTATTGACATGATTAATTATAAGACATTATTGCGTCATTTGATCCATATAGTCAATTCTAGCTAATGGAAAGGGCTTGAGTTTTGTTATTTGATAAACTGATCAATCTTTTTTCATATAATTAGGAAAGGGATCAAAGATACAAGGAGCTGGGATTCAGGGACAGAATTACACTCAGCAGTGGACGTTTTCTCCTTGGTAACAAGTATGGTTCTGCCTTATTTCATATATTTATCAACTTTCCTCTTTTCCCCTCTTTAATGATTCATTAATCTGTTTGATATTGTAATTAATGGAAGAGGGAAACTATCTAAACTCTAAAGTATTCTAATACGTTGACTTGAGAGCTCACAATTCACCATTTAGTTGTTTCACCGATGGTGTTATATGAAAACATTTGCTTTTACAGTACCATAATCAAATATAGAATTAGGGCAATGTATAATAGCCGAGTTTAGGATATGGCACAAGTCTCTGCTTAAGGTTTACCATTGCAGCTAAATTACTAATGAGGGACTACCAACAGGAAATGAGCCAATCTTCATTGGCGTTTTGTTTAAACCTAAATGGAGGATACCCTCATAATTCAGGGTAAAGGAAGACCAAGAAAAACTGTGGGGAAAGTTTTAGAGATGGATGACTTTTTAGAAGATTTGGTTTTTGATAGAATATAACAACTTTGACCCTTGTAGCCGATTTCACCTAATGGGAAAAGCTTCAATAAGTGATCTTTTGTTGTGTTATCCCTTCCCTTCTTTCTTGCATATGTGGATTTGTGCATATTTGACAAGGAATGCTTTTGCAGGTATGCACGCACTTTTGCATTCTTTTATACCATTGGATTGCATATCTTGGTCTTCACTTGCCTCTATCGAATGTCTGCTCTGAGTTATCTTAGGTGAATATCTATCTAACTACGATTTCACTGTCAACTGCTATAGTTGGATTTAACTGACTCCTGCCCTTTTCTTCCTGCAGCAATGGCCCAGAGGAGTTCCTGATTGGAGAGAAAAACGTTGATTTACCACGTGCACCATAGTGGCTATGCACTCAATTTTCGGGGTCATTTTCTCCATTAGAACAGGGCACGTGGTGGGCTATATAACCTCTTTTCAGTGATCATTTTATAAATGGTACGAGAATACATTGTCAATGTTCAAATTAACAAAATTTGTTGTACATATACAAGAATTGTTTTACTTTATCACTGTTGCAATGAAATATAGTGGCGTTCAGAAAGATGACCGAGTGGTTCGAGGCATAGCATTGAAACTGATATGTAGGCTTTTTTGTTATATCTTAAGAATGAGAAAACACCGAAATCAATATCCCAGTCTTAATTAGTCATAGCAGGTACATTTCTGTTGTAACACTCCTTTGTGCCACTCCATATGTCATGAAATATGATTGACCAAAAAAATATTTAATAATTGCAATTTTAACTTAAATAAATTTTTTTCAACTAATCATATGTGATGATACATAGAGTGGGACAATAGATGTGTTCCCGTTATAGCAACATGTTTTGTAAAATAAAGGATAAACCCCTACATCATTCATGTGTCTCGTGTCAAATGCTTCACCGTTCTTATGAATTAGATGATCTGGTAAATTCTTAGACTTTTTGGAGATAGGGATGCCCTAGTTTTTTCATTTATCTTGTTTCCCATGAACGGTATGGAAGTGAAGCAATATAGTCTGTTACTTTTTTGGTATTATTAAGAATATATTATTACCTCATGGATAAGGAATTAATCCCTTTTGGGGTGTTTAATGATCTTTCTCAACAAATATTGTTCACATGTATCGAATTGAATCCCTTTGGCAATTAGCTATGGTATATCCTAAAAATTCTCTCAATGATCTTTTCTTTTTTTAAAAAGTTTTTGAATACCTTGCTTTGGTTCAACTAAAGAAAGGGTTATTTTTTTATGAAAAAATATTTGGTAATTTACTCTGGATTCTGGAAGCAACATTTCTTTAAGGAAAATTTACTGTATACATATATAAAAGTAAGATGCGTGGTTACTTTTCTACTGATTTGTGGATAGACCCTCTTCAGTTGGTTATGTCATTCATTTTTCTACTCTAACCACAACCAAACTTTAACTCCTTAATTGTAATGGATGATATTATAATGTTATATCACATTATTTTTTGTTGACAACATGAGAATATGGTAGAAGTACTTTTCCAAAGGAAAATTTATGAACAAAATTACTAGGAAAATCTTTGACATCTTAAAATTCATCAAGTCAAATTTTGCCGTGTGATTTTTCTAGGTGCAACCTCTTCAAAAAGAACAAAACATTGTTGTCCATATAAGACTTGAGTAATGAATTGGAGGACAACGGCATGATTCATGTTAACTTAAAGTTGAACAAACTAGGCTTCATTGTCCCCACTTTACATCCCATTTGAGAGAACATAAAGAAAAAAACTACACTTCTACAAGCTAATTAACATCACTTATCCAAAAGTACAAACTACAAACAATAATTATAATTGGAATGAAATTGAGAAGGATTACTTACTACCCACACATTTTTACATAATGATAGCACTACTTATAAACCAAGAACACCTTTTAGCACCTCAACTAGCTTATGATGAGAAGTTAGCTGAGGAAAATGACCATATGCATCTATAACCTTAGATGTAACTTTCCCTCCAATATTCTTCTCTATGTAAAGTGCTACACTGTTTGGAACCACAATGTCATGAGAGGTATGAATGATAGTGCATGGAGTTTCAACTTTCTCAAGTATATCTCTATAGTCACAATAGAACACAGTCTTAGCTAAGGATAATGCAACTTCAACTCCCATTCTTTTCAAACATTCTTGGAATTTTTTCACTGAAAGGGCATCATTTGGATCTACTACTAGTAAGGAAAAAGCAGAAACCCAGTTTTCATAGTTGGACTCTATGTTCATAATTAACTGCTCAATATCTGAGCTTGTAAAGCCTCCTTCATAGTCATCACTATTTATATACCTGCATGTTATGGCAATAGGTTAGAAGAAGGACTAATCATTGTTTTCTTTATACTAGATGTGAATGTAGACCACATGTCTCGTTTTATGTTCTCATCTGTATTTTCGTCTAATTAAAAAATGTTACTTAATTAAAAGAAAAATCATAAAAAAGAAACAAATTTTTTTATATTATTTGGGGAAATTTGATTGGTAGAAACAAAGAGACATAATTTTTTTGGGATTGGTAATAACATAAAAATATATTTAAAAAATGAAGGTAGAATCACATCATGATACAATTAAAACGATTAATGATACACTATCAGACCGAATAAAAGATAAACCTTACTCGGTCCAACCAGACCATGCTCACACCTAATAGTAATCATAAATATGCTCTACCAATATATCTTTTGACTTGTAGATGGAACTCTTGGCCAGCTAGGTGGTGGTTCAAATTTAGAAAGGAGCTAAGGTGCAAGCTTCCAAATTAGATTTTATCAAAGGTATGTACCCATATAACTTAAGTCAGCAAAGTGGGAGGAAAGTTAACTTTTGTCTTGTTTTAGTTGGTTATAGGGCTGTGTGGCCTCACTCTAAATTGACCCATCTCTTATTCTCTTCTTATTCCTTATGTATTTTGTGGATCAAAGAAGTAGTTTCAATGCTGAAAAGGATATTAACACAAGAAAACAAGAAATTTTGGATTCCTTCATCCAATCATGTTCACACCACATGCTTTTGGTTGATTTTTTATTCTATTCTTTTGGTAACTGATTGGTTCATTTTCATTGTTATTTAGGATATGATCTATTCTAATATTTTGCATTGTCAACATTTGCAAGTGGGTACATTATATTATGCCATGGATTGTGTTGATTAGTTATTGTCTTTTTTCCATTGCAACTATATCAGTGAGACAAATAATTTAAAGGAAGAGTGTAATATCTGCGCATTTTAATGTAAAAAATTATGCACAGTTAATACATCATCTACTATTTATTTGTATTATTTTTTTAAAGAATTAATAATTATTAAATATGAATCGTGAATATTATCTATATTTTATTAGAGTGTTATACATATAAAATGCTTAGCTATTCACTCCTAATACTAGGAACATGAAAAGAGCACAAAATAATACTATGCATCAGATTTGAATTTATATAAAAGATGAGTTAAACAAAAAGAGAGTTCCTGATTTTCATAAACTGACTCAAAGATATGAACTTAGCCATAAAGAAAATAACTTTTTGTCAACACTTAAGAGGAGGAGGAAGTTTTTCAATCAAATCAATTTATTCAAAAAAGAAATTAAGGAACTATATATCCAAGGAATATCAACAAACAAAGGATATAGGTTATTTTTCTTCCATAGTGTTTCTCATCTAACATAAGAGCCTAATCTCCACTTCTAGGGGCCTAAAAGTGACCCTCTTCTAATAGTATATACTAATGATCTAAGATATAAAACTCAATACCAAGGTTAAAAATATGATAAAAAAATGTATATATTGATAGTGTATGAGTTTGATATATTATTACTGTCTTATTAATCATTCATTTTTAATTATCATTGACTTTAGGAAAAATAATACAAATAAATGGTAGATGATACACTCTAAACTTCTGAATAAGAAAAACATGAAAGAAGTAAAACAAGAGTACCTAGGGGAAGCACCAAGGAGAATGAGTCTCTTAAAAAGATGAGGGCTTTTAATGGATGCTAAGCAACCAATCATACCAGACATAGAATGACCAACAAAGGTGACATCTTTAAGTTCCATCTGAACCAAAAGAGTGATCAAATCATCTGCAAAAGCTTCAAAGGATAAGTACTTCATTGGGTCATAGAGGCTCTTATCTTTCACAGCTCCAGAAAAAGACCAATCAAAAAGAACAACATGGTAGTTTTCAGCAAAGAAGGGTGTGATTTTGTCCCATATAGTTTGGTCTGTTCCATAACCATGAGCAAAAACTATAGTCTCAGTGCCATATCCTATGGTTTTGGCATTCATAGCAGTTAAAAGGGAGTTTTCTGGTAACATGTTTGGTTGGGTTGAATAAGGAAAAAGGAGATATAATAGGTGAGAGTTGATAGCTACTACTATTTAGAGCAAAATGTGTGGTTTTATTGGCTATCCATATTGTCCATATTTATAGCTATAGAGGTAACACTTTCCATCTTAACCAAAAAAGTTGATTTTTTTTTGTATTAGTAATTGTATTTCATCACTTTTTGGGTAAAGAATTAATCCATTTTGGAGGTTCATGGTTGTCCGTCTGAATAAGTATAGCTCCCAGAAATCGAATCTTTGACATTTTGATTTTTCTATGATTCAATGAGATCTTACACCACTAAATTAACATCTTGTTGGTAGTTGAGTTTATTTTCATTCTAGCTAATAGCTAAGGTTTTTAGATGAAAATAAGTTTAGTAATTAAGAAGTTGTTGTAACTAAAAAATGGTTTAATCATCACTCAAGAGTAAATAAATCACTTTTTAGCTAAAAGTGATTGGTTGTAATGAAAGAAGATTACATTATTGATTGATTTGAACCAAGTTTAAAGGTTCAAATCATAGTATTGTTACCTTATGAGAGATTTTATCTTATCACCACTCTTATGAGAGATAATCTCACAAATATGTTTATGTGATCCTTGTAAAAGACAACAACAACAACAAAATTAACAAAAAAATCAGTCTTAGGGAGTAACAAATGAGTATCCAAAAGTAATATTCTCACTAGAGATTGAATTACAGTAAAACAATTTAATTTATCCCAAAAAATAATTCTAATATAGTCAAAAGGGATGAGATTCATTTACTTAAAGATAAGTTTAAACACATCTTAGTCATCAATTCTAGAGAAATCTAATGGTTTGAATTAGTTAAATCATTAGATTTCCCTAGAGTTGATGCTAAAATGTAGAGTAAGTTTTTTAAATTTATTCTCAAACTAACTAGAAAATCATCACTATTATATATGAAAATATCTGCTGATTTTTATTAAAGTAAAAAAATGGGGCTGCTAAGTACTTTAGTCTGCTATCACTTATCTTGCAATGTGGCTATATTTTAGCCCTTCTCCATTATTTATTACCCAAAATGTGTATAAAATGACATATTCAGTCCTTTATTAAAGAAAAATACAGAGAATTTATTATCAATTTGTTTGATAGGTGGAATCATTTATTGGCTTTGACATTTTCCTAAAACTGTTGTATTGTATTGCTCATGAGGTCCACATTTTAGTAGGGTACATACCAAAACAATATCTTGTACATTTTGAATTTTTGTTCTTAGGAGTTCTCCAACATTAGACTATAAGTGTTGAATCTCTTAACTTATTACATGGCTTTCAATATATTTAATTTGTTTGAATCATGTGTTTTTTCTTCCACTAAACTTTTTATTAAAGAATGTAATAGTATCTCATATATTATATTCGTCAACTATAATAAAGTAAAAATAATAATAATAATAAAAATAAATTAAATTAAGAGTTTAAAATTTGTGCACAGACAGTGTACTGTCAACATATCATTCATTATTGATTTATATTATTTTTATTTTAGAGTCAATGATGGTTAACAAATCAATTGTGGATGATATGAGACAATAAATTTATGGTGAGTGTAAGAGTTAGAAAGATTTGAAAGGAAGAAAAGATAGAGGAAAAGGGGTCCATGTTTGTGTGAGAGAGAAAAGGCCCTATTTGTCGTTTTATGTTGATAGCGCCGTAACACTGAGTGGGAAGTGAATAACTCCAATGCCTACCTTTTTCTCTCATTATTATAACTATTCATTTTTTTGCTACCCCACCACTTTCTTCTTTACCTAATAGCTTATTCCATTTCTATACTCCACACTTTGATATAGGACCCTATATCAAAATCATTGTAGTACCAAAATATCTAGATACATATTTGTTAGTTGAACCTGGCCTATAACACCAAAGGAAAAATCATGAAACAGAAAATGATAGGAAATATAAATAAAACTTTCATGGATGCGTTATAGTTTTATAAATTAGAAAACTCAAAAGTTTTTTTTTTTTTTTTTGTATATTCAAGGTATTTCTTTACTTTTATTGGTAAGAAACTAATACCTTTCAAAGTACATGATTGCTCATTTCGATAAATGTCATTTTCAAGAATCCAAGATTTGACATTTTAACTTATTTAAAAATCCAGTTGGGCCTTACATTACGAAACCAATGTATTGTTGGTAAACTCAAAATATGATAGATAAGTATAGAGTGTATAGATAATTGATAGAATTAAATACATATCTGAATAGTATGACAGCAAATAAATATCCAATGAGGATGTGCAGTACCACATATGTAGAAAAATCTTGCACATAGCACAATCAAACTTATCAAATTAATGCCATCAAACATAAGAAATGAAATGAACAATAATTAAGTAGGGACATATCTAAGCTTTTAATTTTATAGAAATATGTAATGCATCTATCAATAGTATAGGCATAGCTAAAGATGACCACTATATAATCTTTTTTTCCAGAGTTCTGAAAATGTATTACCAAGATCTGTAAGATGTACTAAACTATAGTTAAAAGGTATCAGATGAAGGAACCAATTAATGCAACAAATCTTAATGACAATCAAATCAAATGTAGTAGAAATTCTGCCATGAACTTAAGTTAGGTGTACACAAAGTTAATTACATTGTACTAACAAGACATTGGTCTAATGATCTAATGTCATGCTAGATCTTTAGGATGATCAAAAAGTCAAATGTTCGATTCTTGTGAGCGACATTTGTTGGGATGGGCGGACAGTCACGTACCCCAAAAGGGATTAGTTCCTTACCATAAGTGAGGAGATACTTTTGATAATACCAAAAAAATTATTGTTAATTAATAATGGATTAGGTACAATGCTTCAAGTTTATGCAAGAATTTATCCTTATCACAATGACTTAATCAATTAATCACACCATAGTTTAAAGCAACTATACATATTTTTTAACATCACAAACTTCATCACATTAAGTTGAGAATTGACCCTAGCAGACAGTTAGTTAGGAAATTTAAAGCCATAAAGGGGAAAAGAGAGAGGCAAATTAGGTGTGAAAAATGTTGTCTCCCATGACTACAGTTGAATAGAACATTCAAACCTTTATTGTGGTCTGAAAAAAAAACTGTAATGGGTCACTTTCTATTTATAGGGCGGCTTCTAATTTTGCTGCATTTTCTTATTTCTTGTATGAAAAAACCACAACTACCACCAAGCCACACCAATGAATGGAGTCATATGTTAATATGAATATCTCAGAAATGTGTATCTGATTCAAACAAGGTTGAGCTAAATTGGAAACAACTCATATAATTGTTATACTAAGTGAGCCAAGAGTTGCATACTCATAACTATCTAGTTAAATTATACTATAAAGTGTTTTAGCAAGATATCACTTTACACATTTGAACTTTATTTATTTAAAAAAGTGGAATTGATATTTGCAAAATGAGGCCTGAAACATCATTGGATTTTATGGCACATAGCTAATGTATGAGAATGATACATATTTTCTATTGTAATTAATATACAAAACAAAAGCTTTACTCAATGGAACAAAAGAAAATAACAAAAAACTTGAGTAGTTCACTGAATCTCAAGGCCAACCTATATATAACTTACAAATTGCTATATCCAACTATACCCATATGCCAAAATATCATGCTTATATAGTTGGTTGAAGAATATCAACTAGTCTTTCCATCATTTGTAGCTGATCATAAGGAGCAATCTGCATCATATGGCATAATTCAAGATTAACTATAGAACACATTTGATCAATTATGGTATGTATTCAAAAGTGCTTATTTACATGGTGCTACATAATCCCTTGTTTCATAGTACTCAAAATTTAAATATAGAACATATTTGCTCAATTAAGGATAGATATGAAGTGATAAATTATTATGAATCTACCTTATCATCACATATTTACTTTTATAAACATTATATGTCATTTAATTTGAAAATAAAAAATATGCCTTTTCTTTCTTTTTCTTCGATAAACCAACTCGCAAATAGACCAAAGTCTAGCCATGAACAATTGATATGTTTTTTGGTAAAAGGATTCGATAACAATTGAAATGTTAGAAATATAAAACTTGAAGGAATGTTTTCCCCAGGAACTATCACATCTGAGTTGTATATCACCTGACTAAACCCATCTGGCCAAGTTATCGATACTGCATAATTTCCCATTGGCCGAATTTCTTCAGGTTCAATATCGTCAGGAACATCGTTGTACTGCAATTTCTGTTCCCCCGTCCATTCATCCTGTTATATAGAAGATTTGCTATTTACAAGATGGAGAACTAAGTTGAGTGTGACATGCAAAATATCCATGCATACATGATCATTTATATCAATGTGATCAGAGTAAAGTTATGCATTGTTAACTTTAAACTATAAATTCGAGTTATTTTAGCATCGACATACCACACTCTGAGCAGATCGATCATTACGTCGCACTGTCGCAGGATGCAGAAAGAATTCTTCATCTGAATTCGGTACCTTCACTTTAATTGCCTTGATTGATTTATCATAGGTGACAGCAGTTGAAACTGAAATGAAACAAATATTTTTCATAAAAAGAAAACATGAATGCTTTAGAGAAACTGAAATTTTGTATTCAAATACATTAGGCATTAGACATTTAATAGTTCCTATATATGCTGATAAAGGAAGCAAGGTAGCTGAATTGGTTAGGGAGAAAAGCACATTTCAAAACTTAACACATCATTTTTTTACTGTCTAATTCAACCTCACTCAAACTAAAAGATTCACAAACAGGTAACCCAAACCGAAAGGTCTAGTGGTTGGGAGGAACACTTGTTGGAAGGGACAGTCACGCACCACGAAGGATCCTTACCCCTAGGTGAGGTGAATCAGGGGATACCCTTGGTAGTACAAAAAAACCCAAATAAAAGAAGGTTGTGAAGGGTTGGTTCATTGGGCTAATCCTTTGTAAGGATCTTTTCTATTTACTGCCTAGAGTGTTGTGAATTTGTTTGCCTAAAATTAATGTATTTAGTTAATGCATATTTAAAGAAAAACTGCATAATATTTCTAGAAAAAGTATCAAATAAGAGAAAGTGGGACTTAGGGAAATTATGACTGATGTGAGTGATGTATAATATAACACAGATTAATAAGAGAAAGGGACTAAACATTTCAACTGCTACATATAGGTGTAGTTGGATAGAGCAATTTGTAGCAGTTGAAATGTTTAGTCCCCTTTCTCTTATTAATGTATGTTATATTAATTTTGGATAGATTTGATGGCATTCATTTTCTTGTCAAATATCATAAAGAAGGAATAGAATACCTTGTTGGCGTATCTTGGCACACTGCTGCACAACGCATACTCCTAGATTTTGGAATATCTTGGAAACTTCACCTTGAGGATCAGTCACCACTTCAGGCATTCCACTATCTCCGGAAGCAGATAGCTGCGACAAGACAATCACTCAAATAAGCTTGGCTTGTGTCTCAAATCTTATTTTGCATTCAGCGATATAGCAAGAAGATTGAGACTTTGAGATTGGTCTAAACACAAAACAATGCTCCTATAAAATTTGCTAGTCAGCAAGCACAGGCACGCCGAACTCGAATGATATACTAATGTCAGACACATATCAAACACAGAAAACAGCTGTGGGCTTAAGTAAAAAGGAACTTCTATGCATTAGGAAAATGGAGAAGCTATGGTTGAAGAGGTTCATCAGAAAGGTTTTGCATTCTCTTCCAAAGCCCCTGCCATGCAAATTAAGGTGAGCCTAAACAGGTTATGCTTGGTTCAGGTGGCAGATTTTATGCAATTAGGAGGTGAATACTGCATTGCAATGCCCGCTTTTATCACCATCGCATTATTGAAAAGAACAAGTAAAAGATGTAGTAACACAATTTAACATGTCAGAGCATAGCAGAATGGTTTAAAGCAGAAAAAAGATAGACATAACATGAGACATACAGTTGGTCTAATTGGAAGGTCAAACAGATGAGGTATTCCAAACTGCTGAACAACCTGAAAACATGATCGAACCATCAAATATTTGCAATAGATAACGACAGACCTATGTTGGGCTTAGTGGGGGCATGTGCAGATTTTTAAAGCATGTTGGATGTTACTCGACTTCTAAATTTTTATTGTTGTGATAATATGCTTATGATAGGATTTTTTTGTATATTGTTTATATTTTGTAAGAAATGTGTATCCCCCTGACTGATATAAGTAACTAAGATTATGCATATATATAAAAGAGAGTATTGTCAAAGACCATAAGAGTAAGTTGACATTGGAAAATCAAGTCCAACAAAGTTACTTGTTTTACTTCCTTAAACAATATCCCAAGGCACTACTTGCTTATATCCCCTATAAAAGATATATGGGTTGCCTCCATAGCTTAAAATCCCTTGGTCCGTCACGGGTAATAGACACTACTACATAATTGTTTCATATTAGGTGTCATAAACACGTCTATATTTTCCCCTTGATTATGATGAAGCAAATAAAAGTTAACAATCAGAGATGCTATCGTACCTGAGAACCTGAACCTCTACCAAATGGGTAATATCGTTTTCCATCAGCATCAAAATGACACATGTTCTCCACAACAGCAACGCATGGCACCTTATGCATTCAAGGAGAAGAAATATATGTAAGTATCAACTATGAATAGTATCACATATAAATTATTCAAAAGTTATGAATGGCAAATACTTTGACAAACCATTTATGTTTGTTTGAAATGTCAATAGAGGAAGGGTGACAAAGTGTAACACAGTTACTGGTAATATGAAAATGAAAAGAACAATAAGGAATAACAATGTCATTCAACTGTAGAGGAGTCACCTTAAGTTTAGAAAACATCTGAACTCCTTTCGCAACATCAATGAACGATAGCTTTTGAGGAGTGGTAACAATTACAGCAGCAGTTAATGGGACTATCTGGAGATATATGCAACCAAAGTCAAATTAAATGAGGATTGACAACTATAAAATGTTGGCGAAAAATTATAGGATAAACACTATCCAGGCTTCACTGAAACATGACCGTCTGGCCGGTATTTCAGCTCGATGTATAATTGGGCCGAATTGGCTGTTCCAATGCCAATATTAGCACAAAAGTATCTGTGTAAGCCAGATCACATCTTGAAGGTAATTAGGTTTTCGCAATTTTAGCCCAATGACAAGTTGAATAGTAGTCGAGGTCAAGATGTAAGTGGAACAAAATAAATGAATAATGAGTGACAAGAAAGCATGAAATATAACAAGTTAATAGTAGTCCAGGCCAGAACCTGGCATAAAGTGAGTTGAATATCTCCCGTTCCTGGAGGCATGTCGATAATTAGGTAATCCAGCTCGCCCCTACATCGTGTAGAACAAATCAGGATTATATGTGAAGCAGGAACCATTTGATCTTTAATCAAATTTCCGGGGCAGACCAAAAGTAAAAATTAAAATACAATCTTCAATACAGACTCTGGAGTAGACCAATAAACTTGAATCTTGAATGCCATAAAAATATCGATATTACACAATAAACACAATGCAAAATCCTATACAATCAACAGGTCTATTAAGCTAATACAACATATAATTTGATGCATATTCTCTGCTTAGTAAAACGATATTATGCTTTTCAGAAATGTATACTATACCACTCAGTAGTAGTCAGAAGCTGGTTAATGACTCCAGAAACCATTGGGCCACGCATAATTGCTCGTCCTTGTCCAGCAAATCCGAAAGAGACCAACTTGACTCCCAAGTATTCAGTTGGAATTATGGTTCTCTTCTCTGCATTCTGCAGCAAGAATCTGATCAGTTACAGATGCAACATATCAATCAACTACATGTTAAAAATCAATTGATTTATCATATATTACCATTTCTAACAATCGGTTTTCAGGCGAGACCATAGTTGGTAAGCTTGGGCCGTAAACATCAGCATCAAATATACCAACTCTAGCACCCATATCAGCCAAAGTGTAAGCAAGGTTTACTGCTATAGTTGATTTTCCCACACCCCCCTGCAAATATTGATATAAAAAGGCATTTAGGACATGAAATGCAAATCATAGTAAATAGTTTGGCTCATATTTCCAACTAGAAAAACTGAGCTTCAAACCATAGTTGAAACAATGTAGTTGGTATTATTTTTTCAGAAGCATTCTTCAAATGCATTTAATGGAAAACAAATAAATGAATGCATTGTTTCTTTAAGAACAGAAAATTTGTACATATTTAATGTTCCATTTAAAAAACCCAAGTGAAATTTTTCATGTTATATATATATATACACACATGTATATATGAGAGAAAAGGTTCTCTTTAACTCATTTTGACGCCACAGTCTTTAAACAACAGGAATAAGAACAAATTTAGGGGGAACGTTGAGAAAAAGCACCCCATATTATGCCATATAAACCTAATATAACATGACTAACATATGATAACTCACAAAAAATATCAACCTTGCAACTGGACACAGCCACAATATTTGAAATTGTCTGAAGACCTGCTGGAAGTTGCTCTGAAAATATAGGTTTTGCCGGTTGTGCAGACATTGTAACCTTTACATTCTTGACCCAAGGGATCATTGCCACCACTTCATTCGCCTTTTGCTCAAACTGCCATTCATATATAGTCCTTAATATATTGTGTCTATAACACATCAAACTCAAACGTTACATGTACGGATGGGGAATGAGACATAATCAAGCACGAATCATTCCTTTATCTATAATGGAAAATGAATGCAATCTCATTTATTTTCACTACTGCTTAATGAATCTACAGAACAATAGTCTACCACTCTAACCTACATCAGCGATAGCTTATGTATAATATAACACAGATTAATAAGAGAAAGGGACTAAACATTTCAACTGCTACATATAGGTGTAGTTGGATAGAGCAATTTGTAGCAGTTGAAATGTTTAGTCCCCTTTCTCTTATTAATGTATGTTATATTAATTTTGGATAGATTTGATGGCATTCATTTTCTTGTCAAATATCATAAAGAAGGAATAGAATACCTTGTTGGCGTATCTTGGCACACTGCTGCACAACGCATACTCCTAGATTTTGGAATATCTTGGAAACTTCACCTTGAGGATCAGTCACCACTTCAGGCATTCCACTATCTCCGGAAGCAGATAGCTGCGACAAGACAATCACTCAAATAAGCTTGGCTTGTGTCTCAAATCTTATTTTGCATTCAGCGATATAGCAAGAAGATTGAGACTTTGAGATTGGTCTAAACACAAAACAATGCTCCTATAAAATTTGCTAGTCAGCAAGCACAGGCACGCCGAACTCGAATGATATACTAATGTCAGACACATATCAAACACAGAAAACAGCTGTGGGCTTAAGTAAAAAGGAACTTCTATGCATTAGGAAAATGGAGAAGCTATGGTTGAAGAGGTTCATCAGAAAGGTTTTGCATTCTCTTCCAAAGCCCCTGCCATGCAAATTAAGGTGAGCCTAAACAGGTTATGCTTGGTTCAGGTGGCAGATTTTATGCAATTAGGAGGTGAATACTGCATTGCAATGCCCGCTTTTATCACCATCGCATTATTGAAAAGAACAAGTAAAAGATGTAGTAACACAATTTAACATGTCAGAGCATAGCAGAATGGTTTAAAGCAGAAAAAAGATAGACATAACATGAGACATACAGTTGGTCTAATTGGAAGGTCAAACAGATGAGGTATTCCAAACTGCTGAACAACCTGAAAACATGATCGAACCATCAAATATTTGCAATAGATAACGACAGACCTATGTTGGGCTTAGTGGGGGCATGTGCAGATTTTTAAAGCATGTTGGATGTTACTCGACTTCTAAATTTTTATTGTTGTGATAATATGCTTATGATAGGATTTTTTTGTATATTGTTTATATTTTGTAAGAAATGTGTATCCCCCTGACTGATATAAGTAACTAAGATTATGCATATATATAAAAGAGAGTATTGTCAAAGACCATAAGAGTAAGTTGACATTGGAAAATCAAGTCCAACAAAGTTACTTGTTTTACTTCCTTAAACAATATCCCAAGGCACTACTTGCTTATATCCCCTATAAAAGATATATGGGTTGCCTCCATAGCTTAAAATCCCTTGGTCCGTCACGGGTAATAGACACTACTACATAATTGTTTCATATTAGGTGTCATAAACACGTCTATATTTTCCCCTTGATTATGATGAAGCAAATAAAAGTTAACAATCAGAGATGCTATCGTACCTGAGAACCTGAACCTCTACCAAATGGGTAATATCGTTTTCCATCAGCATCAAAATGACACATGTTCTCCACAACAGCAACGCATGGCACCTTATGCATTCAAGGAGAAGAAATATATGTAAGTATCAACTATGAATAGTATCACATATAAATTATTCAAAAGTTATGAATGGCAAATACTTTGACAAACCATTTATGTTTGTTTGAAATGTCAATAGAGGAAGGGTGACAAAGTGTAACACAGTTACTGGTAATATGAAAATGAAAAGAACAATAAGGAATAACAATGTCATTCAACTGTAGAGGAGTCACCTTAAGTTTAGAAAACATCTGAACTCCTTTCGCAACATCAATGAACGATAGCTTTTGAGGAGTGGTAACAATTACAGCAGCAGTTAATGGGACTATCTGGAGATATATGCAACCAAAGTCAAATTAAATGAGGATTGACAACTATAAAATGTTGGCGAAAAATTATAGGATAAACACTATCCAGGCTTCACTGAAACATGACCGTCTGGCCGGTATTTCAGCTCGATGTATAATTGGGCCGAATTGGCTGTTCCAATGCCAATATTAGCACAAAAGTATCTGTGTAAGCCAGATCACATCTTGAAGGTAATTAGGTTTTCGCAATTTTAGCCCAATGACAAGTTGAATAGTAGTCGAGGTCAAGATGT
The DNA here is from genome assembly GCF_001865875.1 of Lupinus angustifolius. Lineage (NCBI taxonomy): Eukaryota > Viridiplantae > Streptophyta > Magnoliopsida > Fabales > Fabaceae > Lupinus > Lupinus angustifolius. Next base: position 32,701,433 of record NC_032014.1, read on the forward strand.
AAGTGGAACAAAATAAATGAATAATGAGTGACAAGAAAGCATGAAATATAACAAGTTAATAGTAGTCCAGGCCAGAACCTGGCATAAAGTGAGTTGAATATCTCCCGTTCCTGGAGGCATGTCGATAATTAGGTAATCCAGCTCGCCCCTACATCGTGTAGAACAAATCAGGATTATATGTGAAGCAGGAACCATTTGATCTTTAATCAAATTTCCGGGGCAGACCAAAAGTAAAAATTAAAATACAATCTTCAATACAGACTCTGGAGTAGACCAATAAACTTGAATCTTGAATGCCATAAAAATATCGATATTACACAATAAACACAATGCAAAATCCTATACAATCAACAGGTCTATTAAGCTAATACAACATATAATTTGATGCATATTCTCTGCTTAGTAAAACGATATTATGCTTTTCAGAAATGTATACTATACCACTCAGTAGTAGTCAGAAGCTGGTTAATGACTCCAGAAACCATTGGGCCACGCATAATTGCTCGTCCTTGTCCAGCAAATCCGAAAGAGACCAACTTGACTCCCAAGTATTCAGTTGGAATTATGGTTCTCTTCTCTGCATTCTGCAGCAAGAATCTGATCAGTTACAGATGCAACATATCAATCAACTACATGTTAAAAATCAATTGATTTATCATATATTACCATTTCTAACAATCGGTTTTCAGGCGAGACCATAGTTGGTAAGCTTGGGCCGTAAACATCAGCATCAAATATACCAACTCTAGCACCCATATCAGCCAAAGTGTAAGCAAGGTTTACTGCTATAGTTGATTTTCCCACACCCCCCTGCAAATATTGATATAAAAAGGCATTTAGGACATGAAATGCAAATCATAGTAAATAGTTTGGCTCATATTTCCAACTAGAAAAACTGAGCTTCAAACCATAGTTGAAACAATGTAGTTGGTATTATTTTTTCAGAAGCATTCTTCAAATGCATTTAATGGAAAACAAATAAATGAATGCATTGTTTCTTTAAGAACAGAAAATTTGTACATATTTAATGTTCCATTTAAAAAACCCAAGTGAAATTTTTCATGTTATATATATATATACACACATGTATATATGAGAGAAAAGGTTCTCTTTAACTCATTTTGACGCCACAGTCTTTAAACAACAGGAATAAGAACAAATTTAGGGGGAACGTTGAGAAAAAGCACCCCATATTATGCCATATAAACCTAATATAACATGACTAACATATGATAACTCACAAAAAATATCAACCTTGCAACTGGACACAGCCACAATATTTGAAATTGTCTGAAGACCTGCTGGAAGTTGCTCTGAAAATATAGGTTTTGCCGGTTGTGCAGACATTGTAACCTTTACATTCTTGACCCAAGGGATCATTGCCACCACTTCATTCGCCTTTTGCTCAAACTGCCATTCATATATAGTCCTTAATATATTGTGTCTATAACACATCAAACTCAAACGTTACATGTACGGATGGGGAATGAGACATAATCAAGCACGAATCATTCCTTTATCTATAATGGAAAATGAATGCAATCTCATTTATTTTCACTACTGCTTAATGAATCTACAGAACAATAGTCTACCACTCTAACCTACATCAGCGATAGCTTAAACAATGGCAGTTGTGTCATTTACCACGTCCTTGATTGGACATGCTGGTGTAGTGAGCTCTAACCGAAACGATACCTGAGATTCAATGGAAAACCTTTTGGTAAGAGCATTATCATATACAAGTTTATAGCAGAAAGTTTTAGGACTGAGTTTTTAGTACCTCCCCGAGAGCGTTATCAATCTGCAGATCTTTAACAAATCCACATGTGACAATATCTGTTCCGAAGTCTGGATCAATGATCTGAGACAAAGCTTTTAACACATCATCCTCAGCTGTTCCTGTTGATGCTGAAGAAGAGCCAACTGCATATATTGGAAAGGGCTAAGTGAAACTGAAATGACTTGAATATAAAAATCCACGGAATTAAGTAAGGAAGCAACTACAAGTATTCCATTAATAAATCGATTCTCTGTTATGTGGTGGCTAAACAATGTAAGACATGTTACTTTCAATAACAAACTGTCATGCACGAGAATCTTCAAACTTTTCTGATATATATCAGACAACTTCTTTGACCGAAAACATTAGTCAATAGGGTGTGGATATCATACTGCATGCATATTCCTTACCATTCTGTCATCTGAAATGAAATGATTTCAATACAAAAATCTCTTTAAATCTTTACTCACTATACAATCTCACTTGTCTCAACCTTCTTAGTATTCAAAGATCTAAAGAACTTGCAGAATGAAAATATAAACCAATGGATCGATCTGCAAAAATAATATTTTAAAAATACAATCTAAAACATTCAATGCAAACCTGCAATCACATATGAAAATTGATCAGCTTATTCGCCTGACATTTTTAAAAAAAAAAGGCCTTATCAAGCATGCAAGATATCATGAATTCCTAGAAAGACAATTTGGACCGGCTTTTCAAAATACATTTGATTTGTTTATTTATTCATTATTTCTGATGTAAATATCCATTTCAGAAACAAATTATAATTCACAACAAAAGATTTGACAATTATGTATAGCAACAATACTAAGGAGCGAAAGAATAGGAAGATTTTCTCCTATAGCGCTACTACTTGTAAGATGTTAGTGAAACAACTATTCTAGCTTGTGTAGTTAACTTTCTCCAATCAATAAGTTACACAGAAACCAAAAGCAAGAACTCAAATTCTAGGCAAAAAGAAGAGAGGGTAAATGGATATTCATGTCATCCCAAAATAGAAGTATCAAATTATGTTCATTTTCCAATCCAGCTAAGATATGATAACAGTTAATAACGCTCTTCGGGGCTTAAGTTTGATCAAGCACTAAACTTATATCCATTCAAACATACCCAACAAACCCAGAAACAATGAAATTAAATTTTCATTAAAAACATCTCCATAAATTAAATAGTGACATTCACAATGCCCATAACCTTGTTCACAAAACTTGAAGTAAATTCAAAAACTTTTGCATACATTAGGAATGAGTTCGGATTAGCTGTATAAAATAAATTATATCAATAATCAATCATTGTTAAAACCAATTATAACAGAATCACTTTTATATTTGGATGTGTTTGCTAAAAAGTTGTCTTAATATAATCTATTTCATTTCACTTGTTTGGATTTATATTATTTGTTTAATACTTACTTACTTCTATAGGGGTGAAAATGGCAATTTTATTGGTTTCAAAATAATCAAACAGCTTTTCTCAAATAAGCTTCAAAAGTCCAACTTCTCTAAAAATTATTTTTCCCCTATCAAATAGTTTATTTATACTTCAAGCTAATCTACCAAGCATGCCATTTCAGGCAAATAATCATTACCAAACACCCATTTGAGGTACAAAAAATGTAGAATTAAACATGTTCCAGGCACAGAAAATGGATCAAACTACCTTCAACAGAAGCAGCTCTGGGAGTAATGAAGCTAAAGGTGGCATTTTTATGAGGCATGCAAATTAAAGTTTGGTCCTTTTGAGAAAAATGAATGGAAAACAAAGGTGAAGACTTTACACTCACAGAAGGAACCAACCCTGCAATAACAAAGTAAGAGAAAAAAAATGTTATGAGTACTGCATCACATCATATATATATATATATTTAAGAAATGAGTAAAAAGTGGATACCACATGTTGTTGTAAAGTGTGAAGGTTTGAAGGTATTGATAGAAAGGTTTGAAGTATGAAGAACTTGCATTTTCAGAGAGATAGAGAAGCTAGGTGAGTGACACAGTTTGTGAGCCTCATATTTCAGTTGATAGTGTTTTTCTTTTTGTTTCTAGTTTTTTAAAAAAATCTATTCAAATTATGCAAATAATGTTTTAAAATTATGAAATTCGATTATTTAGCATTTTAATTTTTAGCTCACCCTCAACGTTAAATTGTTTGCCATAAGCCCATAACAAGTGAAAAATTATATTTGGTGTTAACATTATATAGTATATACATAGTTTAAACATTATATGGTACTTTTAATTAATCTCATTAGCTATCAATTATTTTTTGGAAATAAAGTGAAGAGAAAATAAAGTTTGATGTACAAACATGAGATTAATATTTATACACAAATAGTATGGAATTATTTACATGATTACTGTATAATTAACTACTTATATGTATTACTTTTAATTAAAAATTAATTATGATTAATATATGAATAATAGATAATATATTTATTCTGTATGCAACTTTTAGACCATGCCACAACCAAGCTATTTTATGTAGAAATACATTACCTAACATTTTCTCATAAATTCATCCTAATCATAGTATAACTATATAAAACATAACATCAAATATTGGTTTATAATAAATATTGTTTAAAAATAACTTAATTCAAATATGCCATGAAACTCCTAGTGGTATCAAAAATTCAGTAAATTACTTTATTTGGCAAGTTTACTATTTAATATTCATGAAGATTTAAGATCTTTCATTCTATAATGTTCCAAGTTCAAATCCTCCTAAATACCTTATGAAAAATTATTTAAAATCATAACCGTTAAATGTTTATTTGTGTCTTGTCATCATCTTTAGTACCGAAAATTGTCGGGAATAGTTCAGAAGCATGGCACAAGTATATTACATAATTATGAAGTTTTCCATTTCCCTTTAAAACTTAATCTGCAAAGAGCCTCAAGAGGAAGATGAGGACAATCAATAAAGGTTACATAATTAGTTAGATGATAGAATTACACCAAGAAAATGAGAGTGAAGCATCATTACATATTCCACCATGGTTGTAGTGCTTTTTCATCTCACTAGTGAAGTGAGTGACAAAACAAATATCAAATAAAAGAATAACATGAGGATAAATAAACTCAGCCATCATATCATGTTGCTTCATCAAATGAAAGTAATGAGAAAAAGGTTTCAACACTAACATCTTCTATGATTAAATTCATAGTTGAAAAAAAAAGCAGTAATCTAGTAAATAAATAGCAAAATAGCCTTCTACACCCTGAAACTTCTTCATGACCATAGATCATCCCTCCAAGGAAAAATGAGTCACTGTCTAAAGCAATAATCAATGCAAATCCTTCTATTCTAGTAGGACAAAACTTGTCCCCTATGAAAATGAATCACTTAGAAGGTGAGCAATAAAAAATGCCTGTACAATGAAGGCAAAAACAATGAGGATGAAGACTTGAAGCAAATAGCAATCTTGTATATAAGGATACCATCCATACCCTTAATTTCATGCCACAACTTTATTACAGAACCCATTTCTTGGCCTCTTGTTGGATATGATATCCGAAAATGAGTCGACTAGCTGCCCAGCTAAACTACTTGGATCATCAATCAGAGTTTGAATGAAGGTATTAACCACCCTTCGTTCTTGCTCGGTCGACCTCAAACTAAACCATGTCAGCAACTTCAACCTAAACTCCTGTTTGATATGACCCTGACATTCTAGCCAACGAATAACTTTCACGCAGTACTCAAATTTCTCGTCTAAGGATAATGAACCATCGGGTACACGCAAAGGAGACCCATTTATCAAAGTGCTGTCACAGTCAGGTGTCTCTTCATTTCTACTTGCTACCCTTTTCTTGCATGCATCCATGCGAGAATCAACAGCCGGAACTTCTCCGGTTGGACCATGAGTCCAGTTTTGGGAATCACCACTGCCATGTGATCTTGCTTTCTCTAGATCATGAGAAGCAGCATCGTCTGCCTCAACAGCCTGCTGCAATGTGCAACCATTGTCTTCATCCCTGGAAGACTCAAAAGGAGGTGTAAGTTCTTCATTTAAATCAGGCATCGAAACGACATTTAAATCAAGGCCTCGCGAAAATGAAGGTAACTGCTCTTTTGGATCGCTAGGCTTGACTATTTCACTTTGTCCACAGCACTCTTTCTTATCATCACAGCAAAACCCCTCCAAGCAACCTTGTTCTTGAGCCCATGCAAAACGCAAAAATTTTCCAAGGTCTCGAACCTTAAATCTAGAGTCTTCCATATTGGGATCAGGCTCCATTTTGGAGCCAGAAGAATTGCCTCCAGTTTGAAGGTTCTCCTTTTTATGATTCATAGCAACCACCGAAGAGGAATTCTTCTCCAATATTTCAATGCTCTTGGTGAAACACTTTGCCTCAGAATGACCCAGGTCACCGATATCCGTAAAAGATATAATCCGAAAAGTATATTCTGTGCAAGGCTGGAGGTCAGATATTAAAATCCTCCTCTGAATTTTGGGAAACACACAAACGGGATCTTCTGTGTGCGATTCATCCCTACTCTTATAATACCAGAGCTTGTACCCTTTAATGAGATCAGAAGATGCATTCGGCGTTTGAATTAAAATGATTTTCACCGAGGAATTTGTTACTTCTTCAAAAACAAACTTGCAGGCAGCAGGAAGCGATCCCTCTGCGAGTTAAAGAAGCTCATCATATTCATATAGCATATAAATGAAATTGCTTTGCAGCATTAAATGAATATTTTTAAATTAAAAAAAAGCAATAGTTCGAAGTCCAACCTCTGGATTCTGTGTTTACATCGGGAACAGTGGCCATCCACTCATCAGCTTTCTCAATAGCAAGAGAGCATAGTTTCTGTACATCACTTGCAATAGGAAGTCTGCTAACAATGCCCCGTGCCATCTTGGCAGAAACCCCATTAACCGGACCCACTTCACTTTCTAGTTTAGCATTTGCCTCTTTTACCATCTCATGCAATTCTTTAAATCTTGAAGTCCCATCCAGAAGCCGGTAGCTCAAATATATCCTGTAGCATAGTACATCTACACGCCGAGCATCTTTTGCTATACTTAGCTGCTTCTTCCAACATCTGCCGTTATTAAACACGAACCACCAATAATATCATCAACATAGGGTTCAGGATATAGTCAACGACATACAAGTTGCAAATGATATAAATATAATTATATATCATACAAACATATCTTCTGTTTCACCATCAAATCAAAGGAATTGAGAAAGGCTGCAATGTAATTTAGTTAATTTGGAAGAGACCTATATCAAGTATAGCAAAAACTGTAGTAATTGAATGTTTGTTTTATCGCTGCACGCATTCAAGTGAAAGATGGACAGTGAAGACGAAACATGGCAAATTCTTTTTTGAATTCTTACTCAACTGTATATATATAGAATGAAGGTCGATAAATATTTGCTGCTGAAACACAAAATGAAAATGATTCACCAAAAGTCTGCTATAACAGCAATTATAATGGTAGGAGAAAAAGCATACATAATGCAGCAGGTGAAGAAAATTTCTCACCCAATTATCCCAGTCACTTTGCCACAGGATGCACAACAATAACTGCCATCTAATTGCATTAGCTGCCCATGATCGACAACTCCCGCTTTTTCATGTTGAAGGGCACACTCGATATGGCAAGACAACCCACAAGAGTTCCCTTGAGCAGACTCAGATGTGCATACCAACCAAAGACTAGGGTCCTTGTTATCATCAAAATGGTGGCAAATACAACAAGAGCACCTTTTACAAAATGTGTCATCTTTAGATAGAACTGCTCTACAAGCAGAATTTTTACAGATCCAGGAGTTTGATTGTCCAAAACCAGAAAGCACATCAGGATCTGGTATGAATCGCATGGGGTTTTCCCCCTTCCGATGTTGCTTCCTAGAAAACTGATTGCTGAGAAAAGAAACCTTTTTAGAGTCCTGTTTTTTCGACTTAGTTCCATTCATCTTGATTTCGACGAGAGCTTCTTTTTGTTCTTATCAGAGTGCGTTTGGAGATGTTCTTTCTTTGGACCAGATTTCAGGAACCCCTGAAGGAGTTGTGAACTCTTTGAAGCATCATCTGGATGACCATTTTTTATGGAGTACTTTGCACACTGGATGAAAGACTTTGAATACCGGAAACTGGACAGAAATAACCAAACTGCAAAGTAAGTCTGTATTCTGTAGTAGGGACAGAAGGAAAATTGAACTATAGTAAATAATGAAATAGAAACTCAGATACTTGTCAATCAACAGGAAAAAAAATAGCAAAGATAGCACTCGGCAGAATGCCCCAGATTAATAAAAATACATGCAAAAATGATAAAAATAAGTTTAGGCATGAATAGAACAGTAAACAAAGTTCAGCTCAACCTTTGACAGAACTTCTTCCCTGTATAATTTAATCCATTCTGAAGACCAAGGTAACTCGAAAGATCCGCTACAAAGGAGCTAAATTGATTTACTTTCAGAAATAAAATCATGGTCCTAATTGTTTACAACATCTAATCTGAACTTAACTTGCTACTTTTAGCATATATAGTCTCTTTCTCACTCGAACACAATATTAATGTTTGATATTAGGAAATTTTTACCTGAATTCCCAGGATACTTGTAAACCTTGTATATCAATTCATACATATACGTAAGAGTAGGATAAGCTGTACACCCAACAAATGGAGCTAACAACGCCGGGTGTTTGTTTCTACCTAGTCATAGGGTATTCATCAAGCAGCAGTTGCTACAACATTTGCACAAGGTCTATACATGTAATGGAGAAATATAGCCACACTCAGCCATTACGAACATCGTGCCACATAGACGATAAGAACTTGTGAGTTTAGCAGAGAACCAAAACAATCTCATCGTAAAGCTCACTTAGCAAGGAATAACATATAAACAGATACTATGCCAAGTAAGCATCTGCATAGATGGGAGAGGATCCGAAAGCTGAGGAATGGTTTGTAAGTGTGTGCTTAGTGCCTTGATTGCCTTGTTTTTTACTAAAGAATCAGTGAGGGGGAAATGGTGCAACTTTATCATCACAGAAAATACATTGCATTCCCCTTGAATGCTATCTGATACTGCAAGAATATCATAGATCCCCGCTACGAATCCCTCCCAACAGAAGGATGGAAATAGAGTATTCAAAATAGTCTACAAAAGATGGAAAGGAAACAACACAAGTAATATAACAGGGTGAATTCTATTCCACATGGACTCTACGTGAAACACGAAAACCGTGTGAAAAAAGATTAAAACAAAAACCTACGAAGAGTTGAAATTATGAGAAGATGCTAAAATCATGCTAAATCAGGAAACAAAGGAATCGTTTAAGGTGTGAGTAAAAATATTTTGACTATGTCCATTCATAATGAACAAACTGGCTAGGAGAAGACCTCAAATCAAATTCCTCCAGTCGAATTGGACAGATCTTGTCAAGTTTAACAATTCTTGCCGAGAACAGATAAAGCAGCAGAAATATGAAGACATCAGAAATTCCCAAATAATCATTATCCTAATACCTAAAAGACAAGTTAGAGGAAATATCAACATAATGAGAATCGGAAATTTGATACCTCATAAGCACCAGATCCTCTACTGTTGCAGAAAAATAAAAATAAAAAGAGAAGAGATATCTTGACAGAGTAGACAAAAGGGGGAAATATCCATAGTCATCAATGTAGCAACTCCAGAAGTAGCATCCAAGGCTTATTTGAAGCTGCTCGAGTTCGAATAACCCTTTATATACACTAGACTCTATGCATGCAGAAGAGTGCATACTAACTTTATTTTTATTTTTTTATAGAAAGTTATTTTTTAATTTATTGTCCATATCAGAATTAAAACTGCTGCAGAGATTTATGTGTATAAAATTCGAAATATATAGAATGTGATTTTCATCAATCCAACTGTTGAACTATACTAGAGCATATTGACCTTTCATACCAGATATTTTAAAATTTGGTACTCAGTAACTACACAATAAAAGTTAATATCTTACTATACTTCAAATATTGTATATTGGGCAGATGAATAATTAGCTAATTACAAATCAGTTACTGATTATGGAATATTAAGATCGTGATCTAAATTATGAAAACTAATAACCAATGGCCGACTTCTACAGAAATTTGTGATATCAAAAGTTATTTAATGTGGATTAATACATTACAATAGATAAAGCCCAGGCATGGTGGCCGAAGACGAAGCATACTATATTCAAGTAACTCCCGATACCTAGATTATAATAAAATTTCAAAGACAACTGCAAAAGCCTAATTCCATGAGTACAGGATTCACAGTTAAAATCTGTGCATGTTGGTATAAGGCAGGGCTGAACTATACCCAAATACAACTAAATACCTAGTTTATAAGACAAATTTTAATGGAATAATCTAATTCCATGAATCCAGGATCTATCAGCATGCCTATTTGATAAACCTGCCTTCTGCATCTTCTATAGGGGAAATTTGTTGTGAAACTAAGTTTTATCGATTATTTTGAGTAGATTTTCCACCAAATACCATTAATTGTTTCATGCAGGAGGAACCAAACTTGTTTGGATGAAAAGTCAACAGGACTTTAGACATGGCAAACACGGTACTGGAACCTTCAAAAGTCGCTATTCAATCAAAGTAACCACTTACAGTTTGTGGGATGATGTACCTCTCTTTAAATTCACATTATACATTGACATTAACACCAAACTGTATGACAGAAATAGGTAATATTCTAAAATATAGTCACTTGCATAGATGATGAATCTCAGCACAGTGATAAGATTGTTGTCTTGTGATCTGACCAAGTTCAAATCCTGGAAACACTCCCTACGCTTGTCAGGGTAAGGATACATAGAGATACTCTCCGGTTGTGGGGGTAGGGGCGTACTTTTTATATATAGTTAGCACAATATCCATTAATTGTTCCAGCTGTTATTGTAAATCATATCCATGCCTCAAATTTTCAATAGATTAACACAATATACAGGTATACAAGATGAAACAACTCTAGCTTAACACATAACACTCATAAGTCAGCAATGCATTCACAAAGTTTGAACAAATTGTCGTAACTTTTAATTATCAGAAATAGCAGACTCGAAGAAGCTCATAAACATACCTTTATCAAGGAACTTCTCCTCTAAATCCATCTCTAAGTGCTGAACACGATAACCAAACCGTTGTAACCGTTGTATGACAAGACGAGAGAAATAGCATTACAAGTGTGTTAACATTAGTGAGAGGAGCAAAGGGTTGTCATGCATGAATCATCACTCCACTTGATTCCGAGATGAATGGAAAAGAGGAAACTCATAAGTAAAGTCTAAGTTATGACATTAACACAGTAAAAGTTAACCAGTATTTAACCAAAATCTTGACTACTATCTAGCTAAATTACAAATTTATAAATTCCAACTTCCACAAGATTAAATCAAACAACTATTCTTTTAAGAGAAATTGAACAAACAACTATAAGCAATATTAAAGCTTAAAATTTCATTTTAGATTGAGCACTTCTTTTTGCCCTTGAAAAAATAAAAAGTGGGAGCAACCAAGGTTCAAATACACAAATGGCAGAATGTGGAACATTAGTTCATCACAGTGATCACATGGAGAAGAGAGATAAGAACTTTTACAAATTTTCACAGGATCCACTAATAACATGCTTGTGTCTATTTCTCTACTATACATGACCAGACCAGAAAATACACATAACTCATTCCCAAAATCACCATAATGCAGAACTAGGGAAAGGAACATGGTATAAGTATAAATACAGTAAAATCAAGCATAAATCATACTCCAATATAGCAAAAATAACTAGCCGATTTAACACAAACAAAAATTGAAAACCAGTGACCCAATTGCAGTAAACTACAAAATAGTTTTGTTTAAATTGTTTTGTTCTTAAGTACATTACAGAACATCAAAAATAACGGAACATAGAGATTTAAATGAGAAAATGAATGTAAAGGGAAGAGAAGAAGCATAATAGAGGCTTACACGTCACGATTTAACTGCTATTCTTATATGCATTGCATTTGCAAGCATTAACATTTAACAAACAAGAGGGGTTACGAAATCAAATATAGAAAGCTTATATAGTGATTTGATTTGATTTGATTTTTAAAAAATAATACAGAAATTTCCAATGAAGTGTATATTTAAAACTAATAAAAGACCATATTTTTACCCAAAAAATTATTTAGATGAACATGTGAAAACGAAGCTAAAAAAATAAGAACTAATCTGCGAAGAAAAATGAATATAAAAAAGGCGTGAAGAATCACTGACCTGTGAGGAATAATGAAGGGTTTTTGGTGAAGACAGAAAATTGTTGGTGAATCGTTGTTTAAAACACGAACATGAATTTGTTCTTCATCTTCTTCGTTTGTTGTTGTTGTTAGTTTATGATGTTGGAGAGAGAAATTGCTCTAGTTGTAGTAGTTGCTTACGTTTGATAATGTGGGTGGTGAAATCACGCGCGCGGAATGCGCGTGGGGTAATCGTATTTGAGTGAAAATGCAGCAACTGCATGGTTATGTTTCCAAAACTTAATTGATACTCATAAGTCATAACAACCATTGACATAAAAATACAATATAATTTATTGTAAATGTTTTACTAAATTATCATATATTTTTTTCAATTATTTTTCATGGTAAATTCAATTATCGTGGAAAATTGTTATTAGCAACTATCGAAGTTTTTGAAGAAGGGTACTTGATGAGATGGGGCTAGTTCCAAATATAAATGGTGATTGGTAAGAATGCTTTTGATTTTCGAAAATGTTCCCTCTTTGGTCGAAGTGTTCACCTACCAAAACTAAGAATGTTCTACAAAGAAGCATATAACTCATTAGTAAAAGACTTAGTTGGTCATTAAACAACACTAGAGACTCTTAAGTCTGATGATATTCCCGATCACAACGATACTACCAAACTAAGAGTAAATGTTCCTACCCACATTTCTACCTTACTCTCTCTACTATAGACGTCTCTATAAATGTTGACTTGAACATCAAAGTCTCTTTTTGTTACCCACTTAAGGCGATCTAATATTAGATTTCAACTTGGTTCAATGCTATTTAGGCATTTTAAGGTTGGCCCTCAACCCTATTTAAGATTCATCAAGTCAACTTCAATCTAGTTCAGTCCTGATATATCAATGCGACATCATCACTCTACCTTATTTAAAGAATATGAATGTTAAATAATATTTTAAGGACACTAGTTAAGTAAAAAGAAGAAATTTGGTTTTTAAAATGATGAAATTAATACTTGTTAATGATACCCATAAAGTTATATTACAATATATGTCAATAATTAATAGGTAGTACTAATTGTTTTTTTCTATTTTACTACCCTACTTAATTAAGAAAAATAGTGACTAATTTATAGTTTTAATAACATACAATTATCCTACAGTACCATTAATAGTCTAATGGTAGGAAATTGGTCTTTCACTTATATGACAGAAGGATCCTATATTGAACAAAAAAAGAAGAATTAAAAGAGGTAAACTTAGCACCAAAAAGAGGGAAAAAAGAGGTAAACTTTATTAAAATATTGTGTTTAATACAGGGAAATTCAACAAGTATCTAAAGATATTATTCAAGGAGTAGGAAAATCTTGAAAAATTATGTTTTAGCACATGGAGAAGTGTTAGATGTATTTTTCTATTATTAAACTTTCTCTTTTGTATTTCTTAATTAATACTTTAAGATATTTATTAACATAACCCTAACTTTATATATATATGCTCGACTAAAACATGTAGTTAGTATATAACGTGGATTTTTTGCTTTTTTATCAAGAAAAAAATTCATGTTCGAGTTATATTGAGTTTTTTTTTGCTCCTTAAGTTTTAGAAAATAATAAAATAATGAAGAAGACTTTAGAAACATCTCCAAATATATTTTATGGGCTCCTAAAATTTTTCCTTCTCACTATTATTCTAAAAAAACAACTCAACAATCTTTGAAGTCAAAGTCAAATTATACCAAAAAATGTAAATGGAAATGAGTAAAGTATAAATGAAATGAATTTGGATTCTCATCCATATTTAAAGAGACGATGATATGTAACACTAAAAAAATTAACGATACAAATTTTGAATTATTTTTAAATATAATTTTTTTAAATCATCAAACAAATTTTGACCTAATATTCTACTATTCGATTGCCCAGAGAAGATCCCAATATTCAAATCAAGAACAAACACTCTCAATCAAATATGTTGTAGTTAGAAATTTCTAGTGCTCTATTTCTTTTGTATGCATGCTTACATCAAGTTCTAACCAAAGATCACACCTAAAGAAATGCACTAAGCAAAAATGCATATTAACACCATTTTTTAATATTTAAATTTTCTTTAGGGTAACCAAATAAATGTTAAAATAAGACTAATATTATATTATCATATTATATCCTCTTATTAATTCCTATCTACAAAAAAAAGTAATATACATCATTGATAAATCAATCATCAATAAATAAAGTATCACTTTTATAATATACATCACTTTCTTGTAGATGTAAAAATTATTATGATAATTTGGTAGGAGATAGATTTTTCCCCTTAAAATAAATGACTTGTGACTTTCTCATACCATCAATTGTCTATTGCCCCAATCTAAACTTGTCATTTTCTACTCTCTTTTTTATTTCCTACTGTATATTTTTTTTTGTTTTCATTTGACAAAAGATTTTTCTTTCACCTTATAAGTAAAGAACTAGTCTTTTTTAGAGTATGTGTTTGTTTCTTCTAACAAGTCAAACAATTAATATTTTAATTTATTTATGATCTAATAAGGCTTTATATCACTGTAGTAATACATTATTGGTTGGGACTACATCATTTACTCTAAGTTTCCATTTTTCATTTACGTGAATGCACTATTCAATTATTAATTTAGGCAGAAAATGGAAAGTGGGAAATTTGGTAGCTCAAATAAGCCACAATTCTTTACCTTAACTATTATTACACAACACAAAAGTCACACGTGCTTTTACAAAATGTGTCTATCATTCTATATATACTATTCAATTCAATTTATACTAGTCAATTAAATAAAACATGAGTTAGGTGGAGGGGAGTGAGGTGGTGGTGGAGGTGAATGAGGTGGTGGTGGTGGTGGAGGGGAGTGAGGTGGTGGTGGAGGTGAATGAGGTGGTGGTGGTGGTGGAGGGGAGTGAGGTGGTGGTGGAGGTGAATGAGGTGGTGGTGGTGGTGGAGGGGAGTGAGGTGGTGGTGGAGGTGAATGAGGTGGTGGTGGTGGTGGAGGGGAGTGAGGTGGTGGTGGAGGTGAATGAGGTGGTGGTGGTGGTGGAGGGGAGTGAGGTGGTGGTGGAGGTGAATGAGGTGGTGGTGGTGGTGGAGGGGAGTGAGGTGGTGGTGGAGGTGAATGAGGTGGTGGTGGTGGTGGAGGGGAGTGAGGTGGTGGTGGAGGTGAATGAGGTGGTGGTGGTGGTGGAGGGGAGTGAGGTGGTGGTGGAGGTGAATGAGGTGGTGGTGGTGGTGGAGGGGAGTGAGGTGGTGGTGGAGGTGAATGAGGTGGTGGTGGTGGTGGAGGGGAGTGAGGTGGTGGTGGAGGTGAATGAGGTGGTGGTGGTGGTGGAGGGGAGTGAGGTGGTGGTGGAGGTGAATGAGGTGGTGGTGGTGGTGGAGGGGAGTGAGGTGGTGGTGGAGGTGAATGAGGTGGTGGTGGTGGTGGAGGGGAGTGAGGTGGTGGTGGAGGTGAATGAGGTGGTGGTGGTGGTGGAGGGGAGTGAGGTGGTGGTGGAGGTGAATGAGGTGGTGGTGGTGGTGGAGGGGAGTGAGGTGGTGGTGGAGGTGAATGAGGTGGTGGTGGTGGTGGAGGGGAGTGAGGTGGTGGTGGAGGTGAATGAGGTGGTGGTGGTGGTGGAGGGGAGTGAGGTGGTGGTGGAGGTGAATGAGGTGGTGGTGGTGGTGGAGGGGAGTGAGGTGGTGGTGGAGGTGAATGAGGTGGTGGTGGTGGTGGAGGGGAGTGAGGTGGTGGTGGAGGTGAATGAGGTGGTGGTGGTGGTGGAGGGGAGTGAGGTGGTGGTGGAGGTGAATGAGGTGGTGGTGGTGGTGGAGGGGAGTGAGGTGGTGGTGGAGGTGAATGAGGTGGTGGTGGTGGTGGAGGGGAGTGAGGTGGTGGTGGAGGTGAATGAGGTGGTGGTGGTGGTGGAGGGGAGTGAGGTGGTGGTGGAGGTGAATGAGGTGGTGGTGGTGGTGGAGGGGAGTGAGGTGGTGGTGGAGGTGAATGAGGTGGTGGTGGTGGTGGAGGGGAGTGAGGTGGTGGTGGAGGTGAATGAGGTGGTGGTGGTGGTGGAGGGGAGTGAGGTGGTGGTGGAGGTGAATGAGGTGGTGGTGGTGGTGGAGGGGAGTGAGGTGGTGGTGGAGGTGAATGAGGTGGTGGTGGTGGTGGAGGGGAGTGAGGTGGTGGTGGAGGTGAATGAGGTGGTGGTGGTGGTGGAGGGGAGTGAGGTGGTGGTGGAGGTGAATGAGGTGGTGGTGGTGGTGGAGGGGAGTGAGGTGGTGGTGGAGGTGAATGAGGTGGTGGTGGTGGTGGAGGGGAGTGAGGTGGTGGTGGAGGTGAATGAGGTGGTGGTGGTGGTGGAGGGGAGTGAGGTGGTGGTGGAGGTGAATGAGGTGGTGGTGGTGGTGGAGGGGAGTGAGGTGGTGGTGGAGGTGAATGAGGTGGTGGTGGTGGTGGAGGGGAGTGAGGTGGTGGTGGAGGTGAATGAGGTGGTGGTGGTGGTGGAGGGGAGTGAGGTGGTGGTGGAGGTGAATGAGGTGGTGGTGGTGGTGGAGGGGAGTGAGGTGGTGGTGGAGGTGAATGAGGTGGTGGTGGTGGTGGAGGGGAGTGAGGTGGTGGTGGAGGTGAATGAGGTGGTGGTGGTGGTGGAGGGGAGTGAGGTGGTGGTGGAGGTGAATGAGGTGGTGGTGGTGGTGGAGGGGAGTGAGGTGGTGGTGGAGGTGAATGAGGTGGTGGTGGTGGTGGAGGGGAGTGAGGTGGTGGTGGAGGTGAATGAGGTGGTGGTGGTGGTGGAGGGGAGTGAGGTGGTGGTGGAGGTGAATGAGGTGGTGGTGGTGGTGGAGGGGAGTGAGGTGGTGGTGGAGGTGAATGAGGTGGTGGTGGTGGTGGAGGGGAGTGAGGTGGTGGTGGAGGTGAATGAGGTGGTGGTGGTGGTGGAGGGGAGTGAGGTGGTGGTGGAGGTGAATGAGGTGGTGGTGGTGGTGGAGGGGAGTGAGGTGGTGGTGGAGGTGAATGAGGTGGTGGTGGTGGTGGAGGGGAGTGAGGTGGTGGTGGAGGTGAATGAGGTGGTGGTGGTGGTGGAGGGGAGTGAGGTGGTGGTGGAGGTGAATGAGGTGGTGGTGGTGGTGGAGGGGAGTGAGGTGGTGGTGGAGGTGAATGAGGTGGTGGTGGTGGTGGAGGGGAGTGAGGTGGTGGTGGAGGTGAATGAGGTGGTGGTGGTGGTGGAGGGGAGTGAGGTGGTGGTGGAGGTGAATGAGGTGGTGGTGGTGGTGGAGGGGAGTGAGGTGGTGGTGGAGGTGAATGAGGTGGTGGTGGTGGTGGAGGGGAGTGAGGTGGTGGTGGAGGTGAATGAGGTGGTGGTGGTGGTGGAGGGGAGTGAGGTGGTGGTGGAGGTGAATGAGGTGGTGGTGGTGGTGGAGGGGAGTGAGGTGGTGGTGGAGGTGAATGAGGTGGTGGTGGTGGTGGAGGGGAGTGAGGTGGTGGTGGAGGTGAATGAGGTGGTGGTGGTGGTGGAGGGGAGTGAGGTGGTGGTGGAGGTGAATGAGGTGGTGGTGGTGGTGGAGGGGAGTGAGGTGGTGGTGGAGGTGAATGAGGTGGTGGTGGTGGTGGAGGGGAGTGAGGTGGTGGTGGAGGTGAATGAGGTGGTGGTGGTGGTGGAGGGGAGTGAGGTGGTGGTGGAGGTGAATGAGGTGGTGGTGGTGGTGGAGGGGAGTGAGGTGGTGGTGGAGGTGAATGAGGTGGTGGTGGTGGTGGAGGGGAGTGAGGTGGTGGTGGAGGTGAATGAGGTGGTGGTGGTGGTGGAGGGGAGTGAGGTGGTGGTGGAGGTGAATGAGGTGGTGGTGGTGGTGGAGGGGAGTGAGGTGGTGGTGGAGGTGAATGAGGTGGTGGTGGTGGTGGAGGGGAGTGAGGTGGTGGTGGAGGTGAATGAGGTGGTGGTGGTGGTGGAGGGGAGTGAGGTGGTGGTGGAGGTGAATGAGGTGGTGGTGGTGGTGGAGGGGAGTGAGGTGGTGGTGGAGGTGAATGAGGTGGTGGTGGTGGTGGAGGGGAGTGAGGTGGTGGTGGAGGTGAATGAGGTGGTGGTGGTGGTGGAGGGGAGTGAGGTGGTGGTGGAGGTGAATGAGGTGGTGGTGGTGGTGGAGGGGAGTGAGGTGGTGGTGGAGGTGAATGAGGTGGTGGTGGTGGTGGAGGGGAGTGAGGTGGTGGTGGAGGTGAATGAGGTGGTGGTGGTGGTGGAGGGGAGTGAGGTGGTGGTGGAGGTGAATGAGGTGGTGGTGGTGGTGGAGGGGAGTGAGGTGGTGGTGGAGGTGAATGAGGTGGTGGTGGTGGTGGAGGGGAGTGAGGTGGTGGTGGAGGTGAATGAGGTGGTGGTGGTGGTGGAGGGGAGTGAGGTGGTGGTGGAGGTGAATGAGGTGGTGGTGGTGGTGGAGGGGAGTGAGGTGGTGGTGGAGGTGAATGAGGTGGTGGTGGTGGTGGAGGGGAGTGAGGTGGTGGTGGAGGTGAATGAGGTGGTGGTGGTGGTGGAGGGGAGTGAGGTGGTGGTGGAGGTGAATGAGGTGGTGGTGGTGGTGGAGGGGAGTGAGGTGGTGGTGGAGGTGAATGAGGTGGTGGTGGTGGTGGAGGGGAGTGAGGTGGTGGTGGAGGTGAATGAGGTGGTGGTGGTGGTGGAGGGGAGTGAGGTGGTGGTGGAGGTGAATGAGGTGGTGGTGGTGGTGGAGGGGAGTGAGGTGGTGGTGGAGGTGAATGAGGTGGTGGTGGTGGTGGAGGGGAGTGAGGTGGTGGTGGAGGTGAATGAGGTGGTGGTGGTGGTGGAGGGGAGTGAGGTGGTGGTGGAGGTGAATGAGGTGGTGGTGGTGGTGGAGGGGAGTGAGGTGGTGGTGGAGGGGAGTGAGGTGGCGGTGGAGGGGAGTGTGACGATGGTGGAGGTGGTGAGTAATAGGAGTAGGGTACAGGTGGTGGTGGGGAGAATACAGGAGTAGGTGGTGGTGGTGGACGGACACAATATACTGGCGATGGTGGTGGCGGCGAAGGAGGAGGGGGTGACGGTGGTGGCGGCGAAGGAGGTGGGGGTGAC